>NW_027255463.1:0-60000 GCF_003086295.3 Arachis hypogaea | reverse complement strand
ACCAAAACAAACGCTGTAATCCATGAAATTACAAACCAAGCTCAACAAATAATTCCAAATAACTAAAGAATTTAAGACCACGATTAAAACAAAACTAATCACAATGGACAAAAAATAGATTGCGTCCGGGAAGGGATAATTGAAACTGAAGAGGCCAGAGAGCGGACAAGTAGCCATCGAAGGCGGATGTGGAAGGCCAGACGTCACCAACGGCGACGGAGTGCTTCTGCGTGCGCGCCAGGACCCTCTTGTAGGATTGAATGTACAAGAACAGCAACAGATCCTGCAAGTCGACGGCCGTGGGTTGCTCGGGCTCTGTAGAGACTCCGAGATCGCCGCCGGAGGAGAGCTCAACAGGCTTCTGCTTCACCGAAATTATTCTCTGCGCTGGGTCGGGGAACATGAGCGTCGGGATCGCTAAGAGGCCGTGCTCGATGGGCTCGCGCCGAGGCAGAAGAAACACCGTCCTCGTTGACGACGACGTCCTTGGCTCCAGCAGTCCCGTCATCGGCAAAGAAACACAACCAATTCCAAATGTAAAAGAAAAAAAATGACGGAAACGAATGAAAGAAAGAAACAAAGGACGACAGAGACAGATAATGCAGAGAGAAATTGTGTGTTTTGCAGATCTTCGAATCACCAACACTAGGGTGAGGGAAAAGAGAGACAGAGAGATTCGGGCGGGTTCTGGTGCGGGTGCACCGTATGGGCCGATTTCTTAGCCCTTTGGTCTTAAGGTTGGGCCATTTCGTTTAGCCCACGTTACATTTAAACTACTACAGATCAGAGAATAATCACGAACAGGAGTTGTTTTATTCTTTTCAAAAAATTATGTGTAATTAGTGACAATTAAAATACAAGTTACGAATTTAATTTGAGCTATGATTACAACTTTTAATCTATCATTTAATTATTCTCTTAATATTTAAGTGGATAAATTTTAACTTTATATTATTTTTAAAAAATTATAAATACAAATATATAATTCAGTAGCAACAATTATTTATAGCAGAGTAAATATATTTTAAAAATGATACACGATTATTTTTCTCTATAATAAATTTCTACTTTTTAGATGTAAAATATAATTACTAACATAGCGGATATAAAATTTAAACTAAATATTTTCTTTCTTAGTAAACTTAGCTTGACATCTTTCTTTAGCCTTGGAAATGTGGTGAATTTTATTTTCCAAGCTCATTTATTATGTATATTAGTAATATACTATTATCTAAATTCTAATGAAATATTTGAATTTATAGTAAAAATAAATAAATCACTGAACAATTAAATCAAATAATTTTGTTCATACACTAATGTATAGTTAGATAGTTCTATAAAAAAATAATGTTAGTAGCTATTGCAAATAGATAAAATACATAAAAATTTAGTTTATAAATTTTGGTTCACTTCTATTGTTATTTGGTTTATTTCTTTAGACATTCATCAGACTACTATATTTGTTTGAAATTTGTAAAGTTGGGCAATAATTTGGTTCGTCTTTTAAAAGACTATTTTGGGCTTATAAATATTATATTTTTTTGGCTTGAGAGATTTTTTTCAAAACATAATGCTGGAAATATGTAGAATCTGTATCAAAACTAAAAAAAAAATTAGATACAACAAAATTTGTTTAATTTTATTTAAACCAATAACACATAATATTCAAATCAAAATCCATAATATTTCAAGCTTTAAGACATATGCTCGTTATCTATACATAATGATTAGCATTACAATTTAATCTATATTTTTTTCTATCAGAATACTTATTTTATTACATTATTGCTACAGTTACGAAACAAATTATTTATTGCAATAACAATGTATAGAAATGAAAATAGTGGTTTATAAGAATATATCTAAAGATGCATCGTTAAAAAAGTAATGATCAAAATTTTTTATGATTTTTTTCTTTTAAATGTCCATTAAAAATATAATCAATATTTTTAAAAATAGGGAAGTATTTTTCTGCTCTGGCATATGTTGTGGCACGGAATCTTTTATTTCAGGTACGATCTTTGAGACCGACGATTGATTGACTGGGGTGGGAGGAATTTTTAATAGCATTAAAAAATATTTTATCTAGGCTAAAAATTAATTAATTGTATTTGTGTATATATGTCTTACATTTTTTTTATTTATTTTTATATCTATTTCAACATGTATTAAAATGTAATTGACTTTTAGTATACATATATGCATATTACATACTTGTAGAAATGTTAATTAAATTACCAAACTTAATTAGTAATAAAGTTCAATCAAATCTCTTCTAAAGGTTTTACTATTTTAGTATACTTGTATCTCTTCTAGGCGCGAGCACAGCTCAGTTTAGTTTGGTTTGAACTTTTATTTTCTTGTCTATGTACCCGAATCAAACCAAACCGATTAAGAACGGATTGGTTCAGATCGGGTAATTGGGTATCCGATGACTTTGAGATTCATTATAAAAGCCATATTTTTTTCTTAAAAATTTACCAACTACAATAAAGATGTAACATTAACAGAAATAATCCAAATATGTTAAACACCAAATACATTAACAAACTAAACATATTAAAATCCAAATATATTAAACATTAAACACACTAAAATACAAACATATTAAATACCAAACGTATTAGAAGCTAAATACAAAAGTGTAATAGAAATATATAATTTTTATTTAATTAATATATGATCGGGTTCACGGGTTGATTCGGGTTCGCCACCCCAGAACCTATACCCAAACCAATCACTAGAAATAGCCATCGATTCGGTTCGGGTTGGACCCAATTACCCGTTGGTTCTAGAACCAACTTAATTGGTTTGGTTCGGGTTCGGACGGATAATCGGATACCCGCTACCCATGCTCACCCCTAATCTCTTCCTCCAGAAAAACCTAGAAAACCCTAAGAAATCCCAAGAAATCCCTAAAAAACCCAAGAAAATCCTACAAAATCCTTGAAAATCCTAGAAAAACCCTAGAAAACCATAGAAAATCTTAGAAAAACACTCCAAAAACATAGAAAACCCTAAAAAACTCTCGAAAACTCTACCAAACCCTAAAAGATCGTAGAAACCCCTTAAAACCCTCGAAAACCCTAGAAAATCCTAGAAAATCCCTACAAAACCCAAGAAAAACCCTACAAAACCCTAGAAAATCCTAGAAAACCCTCAAAATCCTAGAAAACCATAAAAAACCCTCGAAAACCCTAGAAAATATTTAGAAAATCTTTAGCAAAACCATAGAAAACCCTAAAAATCCCTAAAAATTCCTAGAAAATCTAAAGAAAATCATAGAAAACCCTAGAAAACCATAGGAAATCTTAAGAAAACTATAGAAATCCCTAGAAATCACTAAATCCATAGTAAATACTAAGAAAACCATAGAAAACCATAGGTAATCTTAAAAAAACGATAGAAAACATTAGAAATCCCTAAGAATCCCTAGAAAATCCTAAGAAAACCCTAGAAAATCCTAAAAAACCATAGAAAATTTTAAGAAAACCATAGAAAATCCTAGAAATCCCTAAAAATCCAAAGAAAATCCTAAGAAAACCATAGAAAACCCTAGAAAATCCTAGAAAAACCTAAGAAAACCCTAGAAAATCTTAGAAAAATCCTCGAAAATCGTAAAAAATTCTCGAAAATCCTAGAAAACCATAGAAAAATTCTAAGAAAACCATAGAAAACTCTAGAAATCCCTAGAAAACCCTAGAAAACTTCATAAAATCCTATGAAACCTTAGAAAAACCATTGAAAATCTTAGAAAACCCTAAAAAACCCTAGAAAACCTAGAAAATCCTAGAAAAATCCGCGAAAACCCTAGAAAACCAAACAAAATCTTTAGAAAACCCTAAAAATCCCTAGAAAATCCTAAGAAAACCCTAGAAAATCCTAAAAAACCATAGAAAATTTTAAGAAAACTATAGAAAATCCTAGAAATCCCTAAAAATCCATAGAAAATCCTAAAAAAACTATAGAAATCCCTAGAAAATCATAGAAAATCTTTAAAAAACCAAAGAAAATCCTAGAAAATCCTAGAAAAATCCTCGAAAACCCTAGAAAACCATAAAAAATCCTGAAAAATCTTAGAAAACCATAGAAAAATTCTAAGAAAACCATAGAAAATCCTAGAAATCCCTAGAAAACCCTAGAAAATCCTATAAAATCCTAGGAAACCCTAAAAAAACCCTTGAAAATCTTAGAAAACCCTAAAAAATCTTAGAAAAACCTAGAAAATCCTAGAAAAACCCTCGAAAACCGTAGAAAACCAAACAAAATCTTTAGTAAACCATATAAAACCCCAGAAATCCCTAAAAATCCCTAGAAAATCGTAAGAAAACAATAGAAAACCCTGGAAAACCATACGAAATCTTAAGAAAACCATAGAAAACACCTACAAATCCCAAAAAATCCAAAGAATATCCTAAGAAAACCATAGAAAACCCTAGAAAATCCTAGAAAAACCTAAAAAAACCCTAGAAAATCCTAGAAAAATCCTCGAAAACCCTAGAAAACCGTAAAAAATCCTCGAAAATCCTAGAAAACCCTATAAAATCCTAGGAAACCCTAGAAAAACCCTAGAAAATCTTAGAAAATCCTAAAAAAATCTAGAAAAACCTAGAAAATCGTATAAAAACCCTCGAAAACCCTAGAAAACCTAAGAAAGTCTTTAGAAAACCCTAGAAATCCCTAAAAATCCTTAGAAAATCCTAAGAAAACCATAAAAAACCCTAGAAATTCCTAGAAAATCCTAAAAAACCCTATAAAATCTTAGAGAATCCTAGAAAAACCATTGAAAATCTTAGAAAACCCAAAAAAACCCTAGAAAATTCTAGAAAAACCCTCGAAAATCCTAGAAAACCAAAGAAAATCTTTAGAAATCCATAGAAAACCCTAGAAATCCCTAAAATTCCCTAGAAAATCCTAAGAAAACCATAGAAAACCCTAGAAAATCATAGGAAATCTTATGAAAACCATAGAAAACCCTAGAAATTCCTAAAAATCCAAAGAAAATCCTAAGAAAACCATAGAAAATCCTAGAAAAACCTAAGAAAACCCTAGAAAATCCTAGAAAAACCCTCAAAAACCCTAGAAAACCGTAAAAAATCCTCGAAAATCTTAAAAAACCATAGAAAACTCTAAAAATCCCTAGAGAATCCTAGAAAACCCTAGAAAAATGTAGAAAACCCTAGAAATCCCTAGAAAACCCTATAAAATCCTAAGAAACCCTAGAAAAACCCTTGAAAATCTTAGAAAATCCTAAAAACCCTAGAAAAACCCTCGAAAACCCTAGAAAACCAAAGAAAATCTTTAGAAAACCATAGAAAACTCCAGAAATCCATAAAAATTCCTAGAAAATCCTAAGAAAACCATAGAAAACCCTAGAAAATCATAGGAAATCTTATGAAAACTATAGAACACCCTACAAATCCCTAAAAATCCATAGAAAATCTTAAAAAAACCATAGAAAACACTAAAAAACCATAGAAAATCTTAAAAAAACCATAGAAAACACTAGAGATTCCTAAAAAACCCTAGAAAATCCTAAGAAAATCATAGAAAACTCTAGAAAATCATAGGAAATCTTAAAAAAACCACAGAAAACCCTAAAAATCCCTACAAATCCAAAGAAAATCCTAAGAAAACCATAGAAAACCCTAGAAAATCTTAGAAAAACATAAGAAAACCCTAGAAAATCCTAGAAAAATCCTCGAAAACCCTAGAAAACCGTAAAAAATCTTCCATAATCCTAGAAAACCATAGAAAATTCTAAGAAAATCATATAAAACCTAGAAATCCCTAGATAACCCTACAAAATCCTAGGAAACCCTTGAAAAACCCTTGAAAATCTTAGAAAACCCTAAAAACCCTTAGAAAAACCTAGAAAATTCTAGAAAAACCCTCGAAAACCCTAGAAAACCAAAGAAAATCTTTAGAAAACCCGAGAAATCCCTAAAAATCCCTAGAAAATCTTAAGAAAACCATAGAAAACACTAGAAAATTATAAGAAATCTTAAGAAAACTATAGAAAACCCTAGAAATTCCTAAAAATCCATAGAAACTCCTAAGAGGAAATCCTAGAAAACCATAAGAAACCTTAAAAAAACTATAGAAAACCCTAGAAGTCCCTAAAAATCCCTAGAAAATCCTAAGAAAATCATAGAAAACCCTAGAAAACCATAACAAATCTTAAGAAAACTATAGAAAACCCTAGAAAACCCAAAAAATCTATAGAAAATCCTAAGAAAACCATAGAAAACCCTAGAAAATCCTAGAAAAACCTAAGAAAATCTTAGAAAATCCTAGAAAAATCCTCGAAAATCATAGAAAACCGTAAAAAATCCTCGAAAATCTTAGAAAATCATAGAAAAATTCTAAGAAAACCCTATAAAATCCTAGAAATCCCTAGAAAACCCTATAAAATCCTAGGAAACCCTACAAATACCCTTGAAAATCTTAGAAAATCCTAAAAAACCCTAGAATAACCTAGAAAATCCTAGAAAAACCCTCGAAAACCCTAGAAAACCAAAGAAAATCTTAAGAAAACCCCAGAAATCCCTAAAAATTCCTATAAAATCTTAAAAAAACCATAGAAAACCCTAGAAAACCATATAAAAGCTTAAGAAATCTATAGAAAACCCTAGAAATCCCTAAAAATCCATAGAAAATCCTAAGAAAACCATAGAAAATCCTAGAAAACCATAGAAAATTTTAAAAAAACTATAGAAAACCCTAGAAATCCCTAAAAATCCCTAGAAAATCCTAAGAAAACCATAGAAAACCCTAGAAAACCATATAAAATCTTAAGAAAACTAGAGAAAACCCTAGAAATCCCAAAAAATTCATAGAAAATCCTAAGAAAATCATAGAAAACCCTGGAAAAACCTAGAAAAACCTAAGAAAATGCTAGAAAAATCCTCGAAAACCCTAGAAAACCCCAAATAATCCGCGAAAATCCTAAAAAACCGTAGAAAATCCTAAGAACACCATAGAAAATCCTAGAAATCCCTAAAAAACCGTATTAAATCATAGGAAACCCTAGAAAAACCTTGAAAATCTTAGAAAACCCTAAAAAACCTTAGGAAAATCTAGAAAATCTTAGAAAACAATCAAAAACCCTAGAAAAACCAAGAAAATCCTAGAAAATCCTCAAAACCCTAAAAACCATAAAAAACCCTCAAAAACCCTAGAAAATATTTAGAAAATCTTTAGCAAAACCGAAGAAAACCCTAGAAATTCCTAAAAAATCCTAGAAAATCTAAAGAAAACCATAGAAAACCCTAGAAAACCATAGGAAATCTTAAGAAAACTATAGAAATCCCTAGAAATCACTAAAAATCCATAGTAAATACTAAGAAAACCATAGAAAACCCTAAAAAACCATAGGTAATCTTAAAAAACCATAGAAAACCCTAGAAATCCCTAAAAATCCCTAGAAAATCCTAAGAAAACCATAGAAAACCCTATAAAATCATAGGAAATCTTAAGAAAACCTTAGAAAACCCTAGAAATCCATAGTAAATCTTAAAAAACCATAGAAAACTATAGAAATCCCTAAAAATCTCTAGAAAATCCTAAGAAAACCATAGAAAATCCTAGAAAATCATAGAAAATCTTAAGAAAACCATAGAAAACCCTAGAAATTCCTAAAAATCCAAAGAAAATCTTAAGAAAACCATAGAAAACCCTAGAAAATACTAGAAAAACCTAAGAAAACTCTAGAAAAATCCTCGAAAACTCTAGAAAACAGTAAAAAATCCTCGAAAATCTTAGAAAACCATAGGAAATTCTAAGAAAACCCTAGAAAATCCTAGAAATCCCTAGAAAACCCTATAAATTCCTAGAAAACCCTAGAAAAACCCTTGAAAATCTTAGAAAACCCTAAAAAACCCACGAAAAACCTAGAAAATCCTAGAAAACCCTCGAAAATCCTAGAAAACCAAAGAAAATCTTTAGAAAACCATAGAAAACCCCAGAAATCCCTAAAAATCCCTAGAAAATCCTAAGAAAACTATAAAAAACTCTAGAAAATCATAGAAAATCTTAAGAAAACTATAGAAAACCCTAGAAATAAATAAAAATCCATAGAAAATCCTAAGAAAACTATAGGAAATCCTAGAAAACCATAGGAAATCTTAAAAAAATTATAGAAAACCCTAGAAATCCCTAAAAATCCCTAGAAAATCCTAAGAAAACCCTAGAAAATCATAGGAAATCTTAAGAAAACTATAGAAAACCCTAGAAATCCCAAAAAATCCATAGAAAATCCTAAGAAAACCATAGAAAACCCTAGAAAAACCTAGAAAAACCTAAGAAAACGCTAGAAAATCCTAGAAAAATTCTCGAAAACCCTAGAAAACCCCAAAAAACCTCAAAAATCCTTGAAAACCATAGAAAATCCTAAGAAAACCATAGAAAATCCTAGAAATCCCTAGAAAACCCTAGAAAATCCTATAAAATCCTAAGAAACCCCAGAAAAACCCTTGAAAATCTTAGAAAACCCTAAAAAATCCTAGAAAAATCCAGCAAACCCTAGAAAACCATAGGAAATCTTAAGAAAACTATAGAAATCCTTAGAAATCACTAAAAATCCATAGTAAATCCTAAGAAAATCATAGAAAACCCTAGAAAACCATAGGAAATCTTAAGAAAACTATAGAAAACCCTAGAAATAACTAAAAATCCATAGAAAATCCTAAGAAAACTATAGGAAATCCTAGAAAACCATAGGAAATCTTAAAAAAATTACAGAAAACCCTAGAAATCCCTAAAAATCCCTAGAAAATCCTAAGAAAACCCTAGAAAATCATAGGAAATCTTAAGAAAACTATAGAAAACCCTAGAAATCCCAAAAAATTCATAGAAAATCCTAAGAAAACCATAGAAAACCCTAGAAAAACCTAAGAAAACGCTAGAAAATCATAGAAAATCTTAAGAAAACCATAAAAAACCCTAAAAATCCCTAAAAATCCAAAGAAAATCCTAAGAAAACCATAGAAAACCCTAGAAAATCCTAGAAAAACCTAAGAAATCTCTAGAAAATCCTAGAGAAATCCTCGAGAACCCTAGAAAACCGTAAAAAATCCTCGAAAACCATAGAAACCCTTAAAAAATACTCAAAAACCCTAGAAAAACCCTAGAAAACTGTAGAAAATACTAAAAAAACCTAAAAACCCTCAAAAACCCTAAAAAAACCCTAGAAAACCTTAGAAAATCCAAGACAATCCTAGAAAACCCTAGAAAAACCCTCGAAAACCCTAGAACTTCTGAGAAAACCCTAAAAAATACTAGAAAAACCTTCGAAAACCATAGAAAACCCTAAAAAACACTCAAAAACACTAGAAAACCTTAACAAAATCAAAGAAAACCCTATAAATCCATAGAAAACCCTAGAAAAACCTAGAAAACCCTCAGAAATCTCTATAAAACCCTAGAAAACCCAAGAAAACCCTAGAATATCCTAGAAAAACCATAGAAAACCCTAGAAAATCCTAGAAAGTTCTAGAAAAACCCTTGAAAACCGTAGAAAACCCAAAAAAACCCTCGAAAACCCTAGAAAACCCTAAGAAAACCATAGAAAACCCAAGAAAACCCTAGAAAAATCCTAGAAAATCCTAGAAAATCGTAGAAAACCATAGAAAATCTTAGAAAACCCGAGAAAACTCATAGAAAAATCTAGAAAACCCTCAGAAATCCCTAAAAAACACTAGAAAACCTTAGAAAAGTCCTAAAAAATCATAGAAAAACCTAGAAAATCCTAGAAAAACCCTCGAAAACCCTAGAAAACTAAAGAAAATCTTTAGAAAACCCTAGAAATCCCTAAAAATCCCTAGAAAATCTTGAGAAAACCATAGAAAATCCTAGAAAAACATATAAAATCTTAGTAAAACTATAGAAAACCCTAGAAATCCCTAAAAATCCATAGAAAATCCTAAAAAAATCATAGAAAACCCTAGAAAATCATAGAAAATCTTAAAAAAACTATATAAAACCCTAGAAATCCCTAAAAATCCCTAGAAAATCCTAAAAAAGCATAGAAAATCCTAGAAATCCAAAGAAAATCCTAAGAAAACCATAGAAAACCCTAGAAAATCCTAGAGAAACCTAAGAAAATCCTAGAAAAATCCTCGAATACCCTAGAAAACCGTAAAAAATCCTCGAAAATCCTATAAAATCATAAATAATTCTTAAAAAACCATAGAAAACCCTAGAAATCCCTAGAAAACCCTAGAAAATCCTATAAAATCTTAGAAAACCCTAGAAAAACCCTTGAAAATATTATAAAACCCTAAAAAGCCCTAGAAAAACCTATAAAATCCTAGAAAAACTCTCGAAAACCCTAGAAAACCAAAGAAAATCTTTAGAAAACAATAGAAAACCCCAGAAATCCCTAAAAATTCCTAGAAAATCCTAAGAAAACCATAGAAAACCCTAGAAAATCCTAGAAAATCATATGAAAACTATAGAAAATCTTAGAAATCTCTAAAAATCCATAGTAAATCCTAAAAAAACCATAGAAAACCCTAAAAAGCATAGAAAATCTTAAAAAACCATAGAAAATCCTAGAAATCCCTAAAAAACCATAGAAAATCCTAAGAGAATCATAGAAAACCCTAGAAAATCATAGGAAATCTTAAGAAAACCATAGAAAACCCTAGAAATCCTACAAATCCAAAGAAAATCTTAAGAAAACCATAGAAAACCTGAGAAAATCCTAGAAAACAGAAGAAAACCCTAGAAAATCCTAGAAAAATCCTCGAAAACCCTAGAAAACCCCTAGAAATCCCTGAAAATCATAGAAAATCCTAAAAAACCCATAGAAAACCCTAGAAAATCCTAAAACCTAGAAAATATAGAAAACCCTAGAAATCCCTAAAAATCATAGAAAATCTAAGAAAACCATAGAAAACCTAAAAAGCATAGAAAAATTTAAGAAAACATAGAAAATCCTAGAAATCCTAAAACCATAAAATTAAGAAAATCATAGAAAACCCTAGAAAATCATAGAAAATCCTAGAAAACCATAGAAATCCCTAGAAAAATCCTAGAAAATCCTAGAAAATCTAGAAACCCTAGAAAACCCTAGAAATCCTAGAAAATCCTAGAAAATCCTAAAAAATCTTAGAAAACCCTAGAAAACCCTTGAAAATCTAGAAAACCTAAAAACCCTAGAAAAACCTAGAAAATCCTAGAAAACCCTCGAAAACCCTAGAAATCAAAGAAAATCTTAGAAAACCATAGAAAATCCCAGAAATCCCTAAAAATCCTAGAAAATCCTAAGAAAACCATAGAAAACCTAGAAATCCATAGGAAATTTAAAAAACTATAGAAAACCCTAGAAATCCCTAAAAATCATAGAAATCCTAAGAAAACCTAGAAATCCTAGAAATCATAGAAATCTTAAAAAAAACATAGAAAACCTAGAAATCCCTAGAAAATCCCTAGAAAACCTAGAAAACCTAGAAAATCCTAGAAAATCCTAGAAAACCTAGAAAAAAAAAAAAAAAAAAAAAAAAAAAAAAACCTAGAAAAAAAAACCTAAAAACCCTAGAAAAACATAGAAAATCCTAGAAAAACCTCGAAAACCCTAGAAAACCAAAGAAAATCTTAGAAAACCATAGAAAACCAGAAATCCTAAAACTAAAAATCCTAAGAAACCATAGAAAACCCTAGAAAATCATAGAAATTAAAAACTAAAAACCCTAGAAATCCTAAAAATCCTAGAAAATCCTAAAAACCATAGAAAACATAAAATCTTAAAAAAACCATAGAAAACCCTAGAAATCCTAAAAAACCATAGAAAACCTAAAAATCATAGAAACCCTAGAAAACCATAGAAATCTTAAGAAAACATAGAAAACCCTAGAAAATTAGAAAACATAGAAAATCCTAGAAAAATCCTGAAAACCCTAGAAAACGAAAAAATCTTGAAAATCTAGAAAACAAAAAAATTCAAGAAAACATAAAAACCTAGAAATCCTAGAAAACCAATAAAATCCTAGAAAAAAAAACCTAAAAAAAAACCAAAAACCTAGAAAAACATAGAAAATCCTAGAAAACCCTCGAAAACCCTAGAAAACCAAAGAAAATCTTAGAAAACAATAGAAAACCCCAGAAATCCCTAAAAATTCCTAGAAAATCCTAAGAAACCATAGAAAACCCTAGAAAATCATAGGAAATCTTATGAAAACTATAAAACACCCTAGAAATCTCTAAAAATCCATAGTAAATCCTAAAACAACCATAGAAAACCCTAAAAATCATAGAAAATCTTAAAAAAAACCATAGAAAACCCTAGAAATCCCTAAAAAACCATAGAAAATCCTAAGAAAATCATAGAAAACCCTAGAAAATCATAGGAAATCTTAAGAAAACCATAGAAAACCCTAGAAAATTTTAGAAAAACATAAGAAAATCCTAGAAAAATCCTCGAAAACCTAGAAAACCGTAAAAATCTCGATAATCCTAGAAAATCATAGAAAATTCTAAGAAAACTATAGAAAACCCTAGAAATCCCTAGAAAACCCAATAAAATCCTAGGAAACCCTAGAAAAACCCTTGAAAATCTTAGAAAACCCTAAAAAACCCTAGAAAAACATAGAAAATCCTAGAAAAACCCTCGAAAACCATAGAAAACCAAAGAAAATCGTAAGAAAACCCCAGAAATCCCTAAAAATCACTAGAAAATCTTAAGAAAACCATAGAAACCATAGAAAATCTTAAGAAAACTATAGAAAACCCTAGAAATACCTAAAAATTCATAGAAAATCCTAAGAAAACCGTAGAAAATCCTAGAAAACCATAGGAAATCTTAAAAAAACTATAGAAAACCCTAGAAATCCCTCGAAAATCCTAGAAAACCATAGAAAATTCTAAGAAAACCCTAGAAAACCCAAGAAATCCCTAGAAAATCCTAGAAAACCCTATAAAATCTTAGGAAACCCTAGAAGATCCCTTGAAAATCTTAGAAAACCTTAAAAAACCCTAGAAAAACCTAGAAAATCCTAGAAAACCCTCGAAAACCCTAGAAAATCAAAGAAAATCTTTAGAAAACCATAGAAAACCCCAGAAATCCCTAAAAATCCCTAGAAAATCCTAAAAAAACCATAGAAAACCCTAGAAGATCCTAGAAAACCATAGAAAATCTTAAAAAAAACTATAGAACACCCTAGAAATCCCTAAAAATGCATAGTAAATCCTAAAAAAACAATAGAAATCATAGAAAATCTTAAAAAAACCATAGAAAACCCTAGAAATCCCTAAAAATTCCTAGAAAATCCTAAGTAAACCATAGAAAACCCTATAAAATCATAGGAAATCTTAAGAAAACCATAGAAATCCATAAAAATCCAAAGATAACCATAGAAAACCCTAGAAAATCCTAGAAAAACCTAAGAAAACCCTAGAAAATCCTAGAAAAATCCTCGAAAACCCTAGAAAATCGTAAAAAAATCCTCGAAAATCCTAGAAAATCATAGAAAAATTCTAAGAAAACCATAGAAAATCCTAGAAATCACTAGAAAACCATATAAAATCCTAGGAAACCCTAGAAAAACCCTTGAAAATCTTAGAAAACCCTAAAAAACCCTAGAAAAACCTAAAAAATCCTAGAAAAAATCCTCGAAAACCCTAGAAAACCAAAGAAAATCTTAAGAAAACCCCAGAAATTCCTAAAAATCCCGAGAAAATCTTAAGAAAACCATAGAAAACCCTAGAAAACCATATAAAATCTTAAGAAAACTATAGAAAACCCTAGAAATCTCTAAAAATCCATAGGAAATCCTAAGAAAACCATAGAAAATCCTAGAAAACCATAGGAAATCTTAAAAAAACTATAGAAAACCGTAGAAATCCCTAAAAATCCCTAGAAAATCCTAAGAAAACCACAGAAAACCCAAGAAATCTTAAGAAAACTATAGAAAACCCTAGAAATCTCAAAAATCCATAGAAAATCCTAAGAAAATCATAGAAAACCCTGGAAAAACCTAGAAAAAATTAAGAAAATGCTAGAAAATCCTACAAAAATCTTCGAAAACCCTAGAAAACCCCAAAAAATCCAAGAAAACCCTAGAAAACCGTAGAAAATTCTAAGAAAACCATAGAAAATCCTAGAAATCCCTAGAAAACCCTATAAAATCCTAGGAAACCCTAGAAAAACCATAAAAATCTTAGAAAACCCTAAAAAACCCTAGAAAAATCTAGAAAATCCTAGAAAACAATCAAAAACCCTAGAAAAACAAAGAAAATCCTAGAAAAACCCTTAAAATCCTAGAAAACCATAAAAAACCCTCGAAAACCCTAGAAAATATTTAGAAAATCTTTAGCAAAACCATAAAAAACCCTATAAATCCCTAAAAATTCCTAGAAAATCTAAAGAAAATCATAGAAAACCCTAGAAAACCATAGGAAATCTTAAGAAAACTATAAAAATCACTAGAAATCACTAAATCCATAGTAAATACTAAGAAAACCATAGAAAACCATAGGTAATCTTAAAAAAATGATAGAAAACATTAGAAATCCCTAAGAATCCCTAGAAAATCCTAAGAAAACCCTAGAAAATCCTAAAAAACCATAGAAAATTTTAAGAAAATCATAGAAAACCCTAGAAATCCCTAAAAATCCAAAGAAAATCCTAAGAAAACCATAGAAAACCCTAGAAAATCCTAGAAAAACCTAAGAAAATCCTAGAAAATCTTAGAAAAATCCTCGAAAATCGTAAAAAATTCTCGAAATCCCTAGAAAACCATAGAAAAATTCTAAGAAAACCATAGAAAACTCTAGAAATCCCTAGAAAACCCTAGAAAACTTCATAAAATCCTATGAAACATTAGAAAAACCCTTGAAAATCTTAGAAAATCCTAAAAAACCCTAGAAAACCTAGAAAATCCTAGAAAAACCCTCGAAAACCCTAGAAAACCAAACAAAATCTTTAGAAAACCCTAAAAATCCCTAGAAAATCCTAAGAAAACCCTAGAAAATCCTAAAAAACCATAGAAAAATTTAAGAAAACTATAGAAAATCCTAGAAATCCCTAAAAATCCATAGAAAATCCTAAAAAAACTATAGAAAACCCTAGAAAATCATAAAAAATCTTAAAAAAACCTAAGAAAATCCTAGAAAAATCCTCGAAAACCCTAGAAAACCATAAAAAATCTTGAAAAATCTTAGAAAACCATAGAAAAATTCTAAGAAAACCATAGAAAATCCTAGAAATCCCTAGAAAACCCTAGAAAATCCTATAAAATCCTAGGAAACCCTAAAAAACCCTTGAAAATCTTAGAAAACCCTAAAAAACCTTAGAAAAACCTAGAAAATCCTAGAAAAACCCTCGAAAACCAAAGAAAATCTTTAGTAAACCATAGAAAACCCCAGAAATCCCTAAAAATCCCTAGAAAATCGTAAGAAAATAATAGAAAACCCTGGAAAACCATACGAAACCTTAAGAAAACCATAGAAAACCGCTAGAAATCCCAAAAAATCCAAAGAAAATCCTAAGAAAACCATAGAAAACCCTAGAAAATCCTAGAAAAACCTAAAAAAACCCTAGAAAATCCTAGAAAAATCCTCGAAAACCCTAGAAAACCGTAAAAAATCCTCGAAAATCCTAGAAAACCCTAGAAAACCCTATAAAATACTAGGAAACCCTAGAAAAACCCTTGAAAATCTTAGAAAATCCTAAAAAAATCTAGAAAAACCTAGAAAATCGTATAAAAACCCTCGAAAACCCTAGAAAACCCTATAAAATCTTAGAAAATCCTAGAAAAACCCTTGAAAATCTTAGAAAACCCAAAAAAACCCTAGAAAATTCTAGAAAAACCCTCGAAAATCCTAGAAAACCAAAGAAAATCTTTAGAAATCCATAGAAAACCCTAGAAATCCCTAAAATTCCCTAGAAAATCCTAAGAAAACCATAGAAAACCCTAGAAAATCATAGGAAATCTTATGAAAACCATAGAAAAAACCTAGAAATTCCTAAAAATCCAAAGAAAATCCTAAGAAAACCATAGAAAACCCTAGAAAATCCTAGAAAAACCTAAGAAAACCCTAGAAAATCCTAGAAAAATCCTCAAAAACCCTAGAAAACCGTAAAAAATCCTCGAAAATCCTAGAAAACTATAGAAAACTCTAAAAATCCCTAGAGAATCCTAGAAAACCCTAGAAAAACATAGAAAACCCTAGAAATCCCTAGAAAACCCTAGAAAACCCTATAAAATCCTAAGAAACCCTAGAAAAACCCTTGAAAATCTTAGAAAATCCTAAAAACCCTAGAAAAACCCTCGAAAACCCTAGAAAACCAAAGAAAATCTTTAGAAAACCATAGAAAACTCCAGAAATCCCTAAAAATTCCTAGAAAATCCTAAGAAAACC
Organism: Arachis hypogaea; assembly: GCF_003086295.3. Taxonomy (NCBI): domain Eukaryota; kingdom Viridiplantae; phylum Streptophyta; class Magnoliopsida; order Fabales; family Fabaceae; genus Arachis; species Arachis hypogaea. Next base: position 43,638 of record NW_027255463.1, on the reverse strand, counting down.
ATAGAAAACCCTAGAAAATCATAGGAAATCTTATGAAAACTATAGAACACCCTAGAAATCCCTAAAAATCCATAGAAAATCTTAAAAAAACCATAGAAAACCCTAAAAAAACATAGAAAATCTTAAAAAAACCATAGAAAACACTAGAAATTCCTAAAAAACCCTAGAAAATCCTAAGAAAATCATAGAAAACTCTAGAAAATCATAGGAAATCTTAAAAAAACCATAGAAAACCCTACAAATCCCTACAAATCCAAAGAAAATCCTAAGAAAACCATAGAAAACCCTAGAAAATCTTAGAAAAGCATAAGAAAACCCTAGAAAATCCTAGAAAAATCCTCGAAAACCCTAGAAAACCGTAAAAAATCTTCGATAATCCTAGAAAACCATAGAGAATTCTAAGAAAATCATATAAAACCCTAGAAATCCCTAGATAACCCTACAAAATCTTAGGAAACCCTTGAAAAACCCTTGAAAATCTTAGAAAACCCTAAAAACCCATAGAAAAACCTAGAAAATTCTAGAAAAACCCTCGAAAACCCTAGAAAACCAAAGAAAATCTTTAGAAAACCCGAGAAATCCCTAAAAATCCCTAGAAAATCTTAAGAAAACCATAGAAAACACTAGAAAACTATAAGAAATCTTAAGAAAACTATAGAAAACCCTAGAAATCCCTAAAAATCCATAGAACCTCCTAAGAGAAAATCCTAGAAAACCATAAGAAACCTTAAAAAAACTATAGAAAACCCTAGAAGTCCCTAAAAATCCCTAGAAAATCCTAAGAAAATCATAGAAAATCCTAGAAAACCATAAGAAATCTTAAGAAAACTATAGAAAACCCTAGAAAACCCAAAAAATCTATAGAAAATCCTAAGAAAATAATAGAAAACCCTAGAAAAACCTAAGAAAATGCTAGAAAATCCTAGAAAAATCCTTGAAAACCCTAGAAAATTCCAAAAAATCCTCAGAAATCCCTCAAAAACCCTAGAAAATCCCTAGAAAACCCTAAAAAATCCTAGAAAATTCCTAGAAAATCCTTGAAAATCCAAGAAAACCCTAGAAAACTCTAGAAAATCTCAAAAAATCCCTAGAAAATCTTTAGAAAACCCTAGAAAATCTTAGAAAACCCTCAAAAACCATAAAAACCCTAAGAAAACCATAGAAAACCCTATAAATTCATAGAAAACCCTCAAAAATCCCAGAAAATCCTAGAAAAAACTTAGCAAAATCCTAGAAAATCCTAGAAAAACCCTAGAAAATCCTAGAAAATCGTAGAAAATCATAGAAAATCCTAGAAAACTCCTAGAAAAATCTAGAAAACCCTAGATTACCCTCAGAAATCCCTAGAAACCCCTAGAAAATCCTAGAAAAATCCTCGAAAACCATAGAAACCCTTAAAAAGTTCTAAAAAACCCTAGAAAAACCCTAGAAAACCGTAGAAAATACTAAAAAAACCTAAAAATCCTCAAAAACCCTAGAAAAACCCTAGAAAACCTTAGAAAATCCAAGACAATCCTAGAAAACCCTAGAAAAACTCTCGAAAACACTAGAACTTCCTAGAAAACCCTAAAAAATACTAGAAAAATCCTCGAAAACCATAGTAAATCCTAAAAAACACTCAAAAACACTAGAAAACCCTAAAAAAATAAAAAAAAACCATATAAATCCATAGAAAACCCTAGATAAACCTAGAAAACCCTCAGAAATCTCTATAAAACCCTAGAAAACCCAAGAAAACCCTAGAAAATCCTAGAAAAATCCTCGAAAACCCTAGAAAACCACAAAAAATCCGCGAAAATCCTAGAAAACCGTAGATAATCCTAAGAAAACCATAGAAAATCCTAGAAATCCCTAGAAAACCCTATAAAATCCTAGGAAACCCTAGAAAAACCTTGAAAATCTTAGAAAACCCTAAAAACCTTAGGAAAATCTAGAAAATCCTAGAAAACAATCAAAAACCCTAGAAAAACCAAGAAAATCCTAGAAAACCCTCAAAACCCTAGAAAACCATAAAAAACCCTCAAAAACCTAGAAAATATTTAGAAAATCTTTAGCAAAACCGAAGAAAACCCTAGAAATCCCTAAAAAATCCTAGAAAATCTAAAGAAAACCATAGAAAACCCTAGAAAACCATAGGAAATCTTAAGAAAACTATAGAAATCCCTAGAAATCACTAAAAATCCATAGTAAATACTAAGAAAATCATAGAAAACCCTAGAAAACCATAGGTAATCTTAAAAAACCATAGAAAACCCTAGAAATCCCTAAAAATCCCTAGAAAATCCTAAGAAAACCATAGAAAACCCTATAAAATCATAGGAAATCTTAAGAAAATCCTAGAAAACCCTAGAAATCCATAGTAAATCTTAAAAAACCATAGAAAACTATAGAAATCCCTAAAAATCTCTAGAAAATCCTAAGAAAACCATAGAAAATCCTAGAAAATCATAGAAAATCTTAAGAAAACCATAGAAAACCCTAGAAATTCCTAAAAATCTAAAGAAAATCCTAAGAAAACCATAAAAAACCCTAGAAAATACTAGAAAAACCTAAGAAAACTCTAGAAAAATCCTCGAAAACCCTAGAAAACAGTAAAAAATCCTCGAAAATCTTAGAAAACCATAGGAAATTCTAAGAAAACCCTAGAAAATCCTAGAAATCCCTAGAAAACCCTATAAATTCCTAGAAAACCCTAGAAAAACCCTTGAAAATCTTAGAAAACCCTAAAAAACCCAAGAAAAACCTAGAAAATCCTAGAAAAACCCTCGAAAACCCTAGAAAACCATTGAAAATATTTAGAAAAACATAGAAAACCCCAGAAATCCCTAAAAATCCCTAGAAAATCCTAAGAAAATCATAGAAAACCCTAGAAAACCATAGGAAATCTTAAGAAAACTATAGAAAACCCTAGAAATAACTAAAAATCCATAGAAAATCCTAAGAAAACTATAGGAAATCCTAGAAAACCATAGGAAATCTTAAAAAAATTACAGAAAACCCTAGAAATCCCTAAAAATCCCTAGAAAATCCTAAGAAAACCCTAGAAAATCATAGGAAATCTTAAGAAAACTATAGAAAACCCTAGAAATCCCAAAAATCCATAGAAAATCCTAAGAAAACCATAGAAAACCCTAGAAAAACCTAGAAAAACCTAAGAAAACGCTAGAAAATCCTAGAAAAATTCTCGAAAACCCTAGAAAACCCCAAAAAATCCTCAAAAATCCTAGAAAACCATAGAAAATCCTAAGAAAACCATAGAAAATCCTAGAAATCCCTAGAAAACCCTAGAAAATCCTATAAAATCCTAAAGAAACCCCAGAAAAACCCTTGAAAATCTAAGAAAACCCTAAAAATCCTAGAAAAACCCAGCAAACCCTAGAAAACCATAGGAAATCTTAAGAAAACTATAGAAATCCTTAGAAATCACTAAAAATCCATAGTAAATCCTAAGAAAATCATAGAAAACCCTAGAAAACCATAGGTAATTTTAAAAGAATGATGGAAAACCCTAGAAATCCCTAAGAATCCCTAGAAAATCCTAAGAAAATCATAGAGAACCCTAGAAAACCATAGGAAATCTTAAGAAAACCGTAAAAAACCCTAGAAATCCCTAAAAATCCATAGAAAACCAGATAAAACCCTAGAAAAATCCTAGAAAACCCTATAAAATTCTTGGAAACCTTAGAAAAACCCTTGAAAATCTTAGAAAACCCTAAAAAACCCTAGAAAAACCTAGAAAATCATAGAGAATTCTAAAAAATCCTAGAAAATCCTAGAAAACCCTCAAAAACCCTAAAAAACCCTAAAAAAACTCTCGAAAACCCAAGAAAATATTTAGAAAACCATAGAAACCCTAGAAAATCATAGAAAATCTTAAGAAAACTATAGAAAACCCTAGAAATCCCTAAAAATCTATAGTAAATCATAAGAAAACCATAGAAAACCCTAGAAAACCATAGGAAATCTTAAAAAAACCATAGAAAATTCTAGAAATCCCTAAAAATCTCTAGAAAATCGTAAGAAAACCATAAAAAACCTTAGAAAATCATAGGAAATCATAAGAAAACCATAGAAAACCTTAGAAATCCCTAAAAATCCAAAGAAAACCATAGAAAACCCTAGAAAAACCTAAGAAAACCCTAGAAAATCCAATAAAAATCCTCAAAAGCCCTAGAAAACCGTAAAAAATCCTCAAAAATCCTAGAAAACCATAGAAAATTCTAAGAAAACCCTAGAAAACCCTATAAAATCTTAGGAAATCCTAGAAGAACCCTTGAAAATCTTAGAAAACCTTTAAAAACCCTAGAAAAACCTAGAAAATCCTAGAAAAACCATCGAACACCCTAGAAAATCAAAGAAAATCTTTAGAAAACCATAGAAAACCCCAGAAATCCCTAAAAATCCCTAGAAAATCCTAAGAAAACCATAGAGAATCCTAGAAAACCATAGGAAATCTTAAAAAAACTATAGGACACCCTAGAAATCCCTAAAAATGCATAGTAAATCCTAAAAAAACCATAGAAATCATAGAAAATCTTAAGAAAACCATAGAAAACCCTAGAAATCCCTAAAAATCCCTACAAAATCCTAAGAAAACCATAGAAAACCCTATAAAATCATAGAAAATCTTAAGAAAACCATAGAAAACCCTAGAAATCCCTAAAATCCAAAGAAAATCCTAAGAAAACCATAGAAAATCCTGGAAAATCCTAGAAAAACCTAAGAAAACCCTAGAAAATACTAGAAAAATCCTCAAAAGCCCTAGAAAACCGTAAAAAATCATCGAAAATCCTAGAAAACCATAGAAAAATTCTAAGAAAACCATAGAAAATTCTAGAAATCCCTAGAAAACCATATAAAATTCTAGGAAACCCTAGAAAAAACCTTGAAAATCTTAGAAAACCCTAAAAAACCCTAGAAAAACCTAGAAAATGCTAGAAAAACCCTCGAAAACCCTAGAAAACCAAAGAAAATCTTTAGAAAACCATAGAAAACCCCAGAAATCCCTAAAAATCCCTAGAAAATCCTAAGAAAACCATAGAAAACCCTAGAAAACAAAAAAAATCTTAGAAAACTATAGAAAACAGTAGAAATCCCTAAAAATCCATAGAAAATCCTAAAAAAACCTTAGAAAAAGCTAGAAAATCAAAGAAAATCTAAAAAAACCTAAGAAAACCTAGAAAATCCTAAAAATTCTAGAAACCCTAGAAAACCTAAAAAATCCTCGAAAATCTTAGAAAACCATAGAAAAATTCTAAGAAAACCATAGAAAACCTAGAAAATCCCTAGAAAACCCTAGAAAACCCTAAAAATCTAGAAACCCTAGAAAACCCTTGAAAATCTTAGAAAAAAACCTTGAAAACCCTAGAAAATCCTAGAAAAACCCTCAAAACCCTAGAAAACCAAAGAAAATCTTAGAAAACCATAGAAAACCCCAGAAATCCCTAGAAAATCCTAGAAAACCATAGAAAATCCTAAAATCTAGAAAATCTAGAAAACCTAGAAAACCTAGAAATCCCAAAAAATCCAAAGAAAATCCTAAGAAAACCATAGCAAACCCTATAAAATCCTAGAAAAACCTAAGAAAACCCTAGAAAATCCTAGAAAAATCCTCGAAAACCCTAGAAAACCATAAAAAATCCTCGACAATCCTAGAAAACCATAGAAAAATTCTAAGAAAACTATAGAAAACCTTAGAAATCCCTAGAAAACCCTATAAAATCCTAGGAAACCCTAGAAAAACCCTTGAAAATCTTAGAAAATCCTAGAAAACCCAAGAAAAACCTAGAAAATCCAAGGAAAACCCTAGAAAACCAAAGAATTTCTTTAGAAAATCCTAGAAATCCCTAAAAATTCCTAGAAAATCCTAAGAAAACCATAGAAAATCCTAGAAAACCATATAAAATCTTAAGAAAACCATAGAAAACCCTAGAAATCCCTAAAAATCCATATAAAATCCTAAAAAAACCATAGAAAACCCTAGAAAATCATAAGAAATCTTAAAAAAACCATAGAAAAACTAGAAATCCCTAAAAATCCCTAAAAAATCCTAAGAAAACCATAGAAAACCCTAGAAAATCATAGGAAATCTTAAGAAAATCATAGAAAACCCTAGAAATCCCTAAAAATCCAAAGAAAATCCTAAGAAAACCATAGAAAACCCTAGAAAATCCTAGAAAAACCTAAGAAAACCCTAGAAAATCCTAGAAAAATCCTCGAAAAACCTAGAAAATCGTAAAAATACCTCGAAAATCCTAAAAAATCATAAAAAATTTTAAGAAAACCATAGAAAACCCAAGAAATGCCTAGAAAATCCTATTAAACCCTATAAAATCCTAGAAAACCCTAGAAAAACCCTTGAAAATCTTAAAAATTCCTAAAAAACCCTAGAAAAACCTAGAAAATCCTAGAAAAACCGTCGAAAATCCTAGAAAATCAAAGAAAATCTTTAGAAAACCATAGAAAAACCCAGAAATCCCTAAAAATCCTTAGAAAATCATAAGAAAATCGTTGAAACATTAAAAAATCCATAGTAAATCTTAAAAAACTATAGAAAACCTTAGAAATTCCGAAAAACTCCTAGAAAATCCTAAGAAAACCATAGAAAACCCTAGAAAATCATAGGAAATCTTAAGAAAACCATAGAAAACCATAGAAATCCCTAAAAATCCAAAGAAAATTCTAAGAAAACCATAGAAAATCCTAGAAAATTATAGAAAAACCTAAGAAAACCCTAGAAAATCCAAGAAAAATCCTCGAAAACCCTAGAAAACCGTAAAAAAATCCTCGAAAATCCTAGAAAACCATAGAAAAATTATAAGAAAATCATAGAAAACCCTAGAAATCCCTAGAAAACCCTAGAAAGCACTATACAATCCAAGAAAACCATAGAAAACCCGAGAAATCCCTAAAAATTTCTAGAAAATTCTAAGAAAACCATAGAAAACCCTAGAAAATCATAGGAAATCTTATGAAAACTATAGAACACCCTAGAAATCCCTAAAAATCTATAGTAAATCCTAAAAAAAACCATAGAAAATCCTAAAAAATCATAGAAAATCTTAAAAAAACCTTAAAAAACCCTAGAAATCCCTAAAAATCCCTAGAAAATCCTAAGAAAACCATAGAAAACCCTAGAAAATCATAGGAAATCTTAAGAAAACCATAGAAAACCCTAGAAATCCCTACAAATCCAAAGAAAATCCTAAGAAAACAATAGAAAACCCTAGAAAATCCTAGAAAAACATAAGAAAACCCTAAAAAATCCTAGAAAAATACTCGAAAACCCTAGAAAACCGTAAAAAATCTTCGAAAATCCTAGAAAATCATAGAAAATTCTAAGAAAACCATAGAAAACCCTAGAAAACCCTAGAAAACCCTAGAAAACCCTATAAAATCCTAGGAAACCCTAGAAAAACCCTTGAAATATTAGAAAACCCTAGAAAAACTTAGAAAATTCTAGAAAAACCCTCGAAAACCCTAGAAAACCAAAAAAAACCTTTAGAAAACCCCAGAAATCCCTAAAAATCCCTAGAAAATCTTAAGAAAACTATAGAAAACCCTAGAAAACCATGGGAAATCTTAAGAAAACTATAGAAAATCCTAGAAATCCCTAAAAATCCATAGAAAATCCCAAGAAAACCATAGAAAACCCTAGAAAATCATAGGAAATCTTAAGAAAACCATAGAAAACCCTAGAAATCCCAAAAAATCCAAAGAAAAACCTAAGAAATCCATAGAAAACCCTAGAAAATCCTAGAAAAACCTAAGAAAACCCTAGAAAATCCTAGAAAAATCCTCGAAAATCTTAGAAAACCGGAAAAAATCCTCGAAAATCCTAGAAAACCATAGAAAAATTCTAAGAAAACCATAGAAAATCCTAGAAATCCCTAGAAAACCCTATAAAATCCTAGGAAACCCTAGAAAAACCCTCGAAAATCTTTGAAAATCCTAAAAAACTCTAGAAAAACCTAGAAAATCCAAGGAAAACCCTAGAAAACCAAAGAAAATCTTTAGAAAACCCTAGAAATTCCTAAAAATTCATAGAAAATCCTAAGAAAACCATAGAAAACCCTAGAAAACCATATAAAATCTTAAGAAAACTATAGAAAATCCTAGAAATCCCTAAAAATTCATAGAAAATCCTAAAAAAACTATAGAAAATCCTAGAAATTCCTAAAAATTCCTAGAAAATTCAAAGAAAACCATAGAAAATACTAGAAAATCATAGGAAATCTTAAGAAAACCATAGAAAACCCTAGAAATCCCTAAAAATCCAAAGAAAATCCTAAGAAAACCATAGAAAACCCTAGAAAATCCTAGAAAAACCTAAGAAAACCCTAGAAAAATCCTCGAAAATCCAAGAAAACCGTAAAAAATCCTCGAAAATCCTAAAAAATCATAAAAAATTCCAAGAAAACCATAGAAAATCCAAGAAATTCCTAGAAAACCCTAGAAAACCCTATAAAATCCTAGAAAACCCTAAAAAAACCCTTGAAAATCTTAGAAAATCCTAAAAAACCTAGAAAATTCTAGAAAAACCCTCGAAAACCCTAGAAAACCAAAGAAAATCTTTAGAAAACCATAGAAAAACCCGAAAATCCCTAAAAATCCCTAGAAAATCATAAGAAAATCATAGAAAACGCTATATAACCATAGGAAATCTTAAGAAAACTATAGAACACCCTAGAAACCCCTAAAAATCCATAGTAAATCTTAAAAAATCATAGAAAACCCTAGAAAACACTAGAAAAACCCTAGAAAAACCCTAGAAAATCCTAGAAAACACTAGAAAAACCCTCAAAAATCCTAGAAAATCCTAGAAAACCCTAGAAAAATTCTAAAAAACCTAGAAAACCGTAGAAAACCCTAGAAAAACCCTAGAAAATCCTAGAAAAGTGTAGAAAACCTTAGAAAATCATGAAAAACCCTAAAAAACCCTAGAAAAACCCTAGAAAATCCAAGAAAAGTGTAGAAAACCCTAGAAAAATCCTAGAAAACCCTAGAAATTCCTAGAAAACCATAGAAAACCCTAAAAACCCTAGAAAACCCTAAAAACCCTAGAAAACCCTAGAAAACCTTAGAAAAACCCTAGAAAACCTTAGAAAATCCTAAGAAAACCCTCGAAAACCATAGAAAACCATAAAAAACTCTCGAAAATCCTAGAAAATACTAGAAAAACCCTAAAAACCCTTGAAAACCCTAGAAAACCCTTGAAAACCCAAGAAAAACCCTAGAAAACCCTAGAAAAACACTAAAAATCCCAGAAAACCTCGAAAAACCCTAGAAAATCCTAGAAAAGCGTAAAAAACTCAAGAAAACCCTAGAAAACCCTAAAAAATCCTAGAAAACCCTAAAAAAACCTTAGAAAACTTTAGAAAATCCTAGAAAAAACCTCGAAAACCATAGAAAACCATAAAAAACTCTCGAAAATCCTAGAAAATACTAGAAAAACAATAAAAAAACCCTTGAAAACCCTAGAAAACCCTTGAAAACCTAGAAAAACACTAGTAAATCCTAGAAAAGCGTAGAAAACCCTAGAAAACCCTAAAAAACGCTAGAAAACCCTAGAAAACCTTAGAAAATCCTAGAAAAACCCTCGAAAACCATAAAAAACGCTCGAAAATCTTAGAAAATACTAGAAAAAACCTAGAAAATCCTAGAAAAAACCTAGGAAAACCTACAAAACCCTAAAAAATCCTAGAAAAACCCACTCGAAAACCCTAGAAAATCCTAGAAAACCCTAGAAAACCCTAGAAAAACCCTAGAAAATCCTAGAAAAACGTAGAAAATCCTAGAAAATCCTAGAAAACCCTAAAAAACCCTAGAAAAACCCTAGAAAACCTTAGAAAATACTAGAAAAACCCTCGAAAACCATAGAAAACCATAAAAAACTCTCGAAAATCTTAGAAAATACTAGAAAAAACCTAGAAAACCCTAGAAAAAACCTAGAAAAACCTAGAAAACCCTAGAAAAACCCCTCAAAAACTCTAGAAAATCCTCGAAAACCATAGAAAACCCTAAAAAACTCTTGAAAACCCTAGAAAAACCCTAAAAAACCCTCGAAAACCGTAGAAAAACCCTAGAAAATCCTAGAAAACACTAGAAAAACCCTCAAAAATTCTAGAAAATCTAAGAAAACACTAGAAAAACCCTAAAAAACCTAGAAAACCGTAGAAAACCCTAGAAAAACCCTAGAAACTCCTAGAAAAGCGTAGAAAACCCTAGAAAACTGTGAAAAACCCTAGAAAACCCTAGAAAAACCCTAGAAAATCCTAGAAAAGCGTAGAAACTCTAGAAAACCCTAGAAAAACCCTAGAAAATCCTAGAAAAGCGTAGAAAACCCTAGAAAACCCTAGAAAACCCTAAAAAACCCTAGAAAACCAAAGAAAAACCCTAAAAAACCCTAAAAAACCCTAGGAAAACCCTAGAAAATCCTAGAAAAGCGTAGAAAACCCTAGAAAACCCTAGAAAAATACTAAAAAATCCTAGAAAACCCTAGAAAAACCCTAAACCCTAAACCCTAAACCCTAAACCCTTAGAAAATCCTAGAAAAACCCTCGAAAACCATAGAAAACCATAAAAAACTTTCGAAAATCTTAGAAAATACTAGAAAAAACCTAGAAAACCCTAGAAAAACCACTCGAAAACCCTAGAGAATCCTAAAAAACACTAGAAAACCCTAGTAAATCCTAGAAAACCCTCGAAAACCATAGAAAACCCTAAAAACCACTTGAAAACCCTAGAAAAACCCTAAAAACCCTCGAAAACCCTAGAAAACCCCTAGAAAATCCTAGAAAACCCTAGAAAATCCCTCAAAAACCCTAGAAAATCCTAGAAAACCCTAGAAAAACCCTAAAAACCTAGAAAATCGTAGAGAATCCTAGAAAAACTCTAGAAAATCATAGAAAAGCGTAGAAAACCCTAGAAAAGCCTGAAAAACCCTAGAAAACCCTAGAAAATCCTAGAAAAGCGTAGAAAACCCTAGAAAATCCTAGAAAACCCTAGAAAATCCTAGAAAAGCATAGAAAACCCTAGAAAACACTAGAAAACCCTAAAAAATCCTAGAAAAACCTAGAAAAACCCTAGAAAACCTTAGAAAATCCTAGAAAAACCCTCGAAAACCGTAGAAAACCATAAAAAACTCGCAAAAATCCTAGAAAGTACTAAAAAACCTCGATAACCCTAGAAAACCCTTGAAAACCCTAGAAAAACCCTAGAAAATCCTAGAAAAGCCTAGAAAACAATAGAAAAACTCTAGAAAATCCTAGAAAAGCGTAGAAAACCCTTGAAAACCCTTGAAAAACCCTAGAAAAACCCTAGAAAAACCCTAGAAAAACCTAGAAAAACCCTAAAAAACCTTAGAAAATCCTAGAAAAACCCTCGAAAACCGTAGAAAACCGTAAAAAACTCTCGAAAATCCTAGAAAATACTAGAAAAACCCTAAAAAACCCTCGAAAACCCCAGAAAACCCTTTTGAAAACCCTAGAAAAACCCTAGAAAATCCTAGAAAAGCGTAGAAAACCCTAGAAAATCCTACAAAAACCCTCAAACACCCTAGAAAAATCCTAGAAAAGCGTAGAAAACCCCAGAAAACCCTAGAAAACCCTAAAAAACACTAGAAAACCCTAGAAAACCTTAGAAAACCCTAGAAAAACCTAGAAAACCCTAGAAAAAACCTAGAAATCCATAAAAAAACTCTCAAAAATCCTAGAAAATACTAGAAAAACACTAAAAGACCCTCGAAAACCCTAGAAAACCCTTGAAAACCCTAGAAAAACCCTAAAAAATCCTACAAAAGCATAGAATACCCTATAAAACCCTAGAAACCCTTACAAAAACCCTCAAAAACCCTTGAAAATCCTAAAAAACCCTAGAAAATCCTAGAAAAGCGTAGAAAACCCTAGAAAACCCTAGAAAAGCGTAGAAAACCCTAGAAAACCCTTGAAAACGCTAAAAAACCCTAGAAAAACCTAGAAAAACCCTAGAAAACCTTAGAAAATCCTAGAAAAACCGTAGAAAACCATAAAAAACTCTCGAAAATCCTAAAAAATACTAGAAAAAAACTAAAAAAAACCCTCGAAAACCCTAGAAAACCCTTGAAAACCCTAGAAAAACCCTAGAAAATCCTAGAAAAGCGTAGAAAACCCTAGAAAACCCTACAAAAACCCTCAAAAACCCTAGAAAAACCCTAGAAAAGCGTAGAAAACCCCAGAAAACCCTAGAAAACTATAAAAAACCCTAGAAAACCCTAGAAAATCCCTAGAAAACCTTAGAAAACCCTAGAAAAAACCTAGAAAACTATAAAAAGCTCTCGAAAATCTTAGAAAATACTAGAAAAAGCCTAAAAAACCCTCGAAAACCCTAGAAAACCCTTGAAAACCCTAGAAAAAGCGTAGAAAATCCTAGAAAAGCGTAGAAAACCCTAGAAACCCCAACAAAAACCCTCAAAAACCATAGAAAATCCTAAAAAACCCTAGAAAAACCCTAGAAAAACCCTAGAAAATCCTAGAAAACCTCAGAAAACCCTAGAAAACCCTAAAAACCCCTAGAAACCCCTAGAAAAATCCTAGAAACTAAAAAACCCTAGAAAAACCCTAAAAAGCCTAGAAAAACCCTAGAAAATCCTAGAAAACCTCAGAAAACCCTAGAAAACCCTAAAAAACCCTAGAAACCCCTAGAAAAATCCTAGAAAACCTTGGAAAATCCTAGAAAAAACCTCGAAAACCATAAAAAAACTCTCGAAAATCCTAGAAAATACTAGAAAAACCCTAAAAAACCCTCGAAAACCCTAGAAAACTCTTGAAAACCCTAGAAAAACTATAGAAAATCCTAGAAAAGCGTAGAAAACCCTAGAAAACCCTAAAAAAGCCCTAGAAAACACTAGAAAAACCCTAGAAAACCTTAGAAAATCCTAGAAAAACCCTCGAAAACCATAGAAAACCATAAAAAACTCTCGAAAATCTAAGAAAATACTAGAAAAAACCTAGAAAACCCTAGAAAAAACCTAGAAAACCCTAGAAAACCCTAGAAAAACCCCTCGAAAACCCTAGAAAATCCTAGAAAAACCTAGAAAACCCTAGAAGATCCTAGAAAACCCTCGAAAATCATAGAAAACCCTAAAAAACCCTTGAAAATTCTAGAAAAACCCTAAAAACTCTCGAAAACCCTAGAAAAACCCTAGAAAACGCTAGAAAAACCCTCAAAAACCCTAGAAAATCCTAGAAAATCCTAGAAAAACCCTAAAAAACACAGAAAACCGTAGAAAACCCTAGAAAATCCTAGAAAAGCGTAGAAAACACCAGAAAACCCTAGAAAACCCTAGAAAAATCCTAGAAAACCTTAGAAAATCTAGAAAAAACCTCGAAAACCATAGAAAACCATAAAAAACTCTCGAAAATCCTAGAAAATACTAGAAAAGCATAAAAATCCCTCGAAAACCCTAGAAAACCCTTGAAAACCCTAGAAAAACTCTAGAAAATCCTAGAAAAGCGTAGAAAATCCTAGAAAACCCTAAAAAACCCTAGAAAAACCCTAGAAAACATTAGAAAATCCTAGAAAAACCCTCGAAAACCATAGAAAACCATAAAAAACTCTCGAAAATCTTAGAAAATACTAGAAAAAACCTAGAAAACCCTAGAAAAAACCTAGAAAATCCTAGAAAAGCGTAGAAAATCCTAGAAAACACTAGAAAACCCTAAAAAACCCTAGAAAACCCTAGAAAAACCCTAGAAAACCTTAGAAAATCCTAGAAAAACCCTCGAAAACCGTAGAAAACCATAAAAAACTCTAGAAAATCCTAGAAAATACAAGAAAAATCTTAAAAAACCCTCGAAAACCCTAGAAATCCCTTGAAAACCCTAGAAAAATCCTAAAAAATCCTACAAAAGCGTAGAATACTCTATAAAACCCTAGAAACCCTTACAAAAACCCTCAAAAAACCTTGAAAATCCTAAAAAACCCTAGAAAATCCTAGAAAAGCGTAGAAAACCCTAGAAAACCCTAGAAAAGCCCTAGAAAATCCTAGAAAAGCGTAGAAAACCCTAGAAAACCCTTGAAAACGCTAAAAAACCCTAGAAAAACCTAGAAAAACCCTAGAAAACCTTAGAAAATCGTCGAAAACCGTAGAAAACCATAAAAAACTCTCGAAAATCCTAGAAAATACTAGAAAAACCCTAAAAAAACCCTCGAAAACACTAGAAAACCCTAGAAAAACCCTAGAAAATCCTAGAAAAGCGTAGAAAATCCTAGAAAACCCTACAAAAACCCTCAAAAACCCTAGAAAAACCCTAGAAAAGCGTAGAAAACCCGAGAAAACCCTAGAAAACAATAAAAAACCCTAGAAAACCTTAGAAAACCCTAGAAAAACCTAGAAAACCCTAGAAAAAACCTAGAAAACTATAAAAAGCTCTCGAAAATCTTAGAAATACTAGAAAAAGCCTAAAAAACCCTCGAAAACCCTAGAAAACCCTTGAAAACCCTAGAAAAACCGTAGAAAATCCTAGAAAAGCGTAGAAAACCCTAGAAACCCCAACAAAAACCCTCAAAAATTATAGAAAATCCTAAAAAACCCTAGAAAAACCCTAGGAAATCCTAGAAACCCCAGAAAACCCTAGAAAACCCTAAAAAACCCTAGAAACCCCTAGAAAAATCCTAGAAAACCTTAGAAAATCCTAGAAAAAACCTCGAAAACCATAGAAAACCATAAAAAACTCTCAAAAATCCTAGAAAAAACGAGAAAAACCCTAAAAAACCCTCGAAAACCCTAGAAAACTCTTGAAAACCCTAGAAAATCCTAGAAAAGCGTAGAAAACCCTAGAAAACCCTAGAAAAACTCTAGAAAATCCTAGAAAAGCGTAGAAAACCCTTGAAAACCCTTGAAAAACCCTAGAAAAACCCTAGAAAAAACCCTAAAAAACCCTAGAAAAACCCTAGAAAACCTTAGAAAATTCTAGAAAAACCCTCGAAAACCGTAGAAAACAGTAAAAAACTCTCGAAAATCCTAGAAAATACTAGAAAAACCCTAAAAAACCCTCGAAACCCCTAGAAAACCCTTTTAAAAATCCTAGAAAAACCCTAGAAAATTCTAGAAAAGCGTAGAAAACCCTAGAAAATCCTACAAAAACCCTCAAAAACCCTAGAAAAACCCTAGAAAATCCTAGAAAAGCGTAGAAAACCCCCAGAAAACCCTAGAAAACCCTAAAAAACACTAGAAAACCCTAGAAAAACCCTAGAAAATCTTAGAAAACCCTAAAAAAACCTAGAAAACCCTAGAAAAAACCTAGGAATCCATAAAAAAACTCTCAAAAATCCTAGAAAATACTAGAAAAACCCTAAAAGACCCTCAAAAACCCTAGAAAACCCTTGAAAATCCTAGAAAAACCCTAAAAAATCCTACAAAAGCGTAGAGTACCCTATAAAACCCTAGAAACCCTTACAAAAACCCTCAAAAACCCTTGAAAATCCTAAAAAATCCTAGAAAATCCTAGAAAAGCGTAGAAAACCCTAGAAAACCCTAGAAAAACCCTAGAAAATCCTAGAAAAGCGTAGAAAACCCTAGAAAACTCTTGAAAACGCTAAAAAAACCTAGAAAAACCCTAGAAAACCTTAGAAAATCCTCAAAAACTGTAGAAAACCATAAAAAACTCTCGAAAATCCTAGAAAATACTAGAAAAACCCTAAAAAAACCCTCGAAAACCCTCGAAAACCCTTGAAAACCCTAGAAAAACCCTAGAAAATCCTAGAAAAGCGTAGAAAACCCTAGAAAACGCTACAAAAACCCTAGAAAAACCCTAGAAAAGCGTAGAAAACCCCAGAAAACCCTAGAAAACTATAAAAAACCCTAGAAAACCCTAGAAAATCCCTAGAAAACCTTAGAAAACCCTAGAAAAACCTAGAAAACCCTAGAAAAAACCTAAAAAACTATAAAAAGCTCTCAAAATCTTAGAAAATACTAGAAAAAGCCTAAAAAACCCTCGAAAACCCTAGAAAACCCTTGAAAACCCTAGAAAAACCGTAGAAAATCCTAGAAAAGCGTAGAAAACCCTAGAAAACCCTAGAAACCCCAACAAAAACCCTCAAAAACCATAGAAAATCCTAAAAAACCCTAGAAAAACCCTAAAAACCCTAGAAAAACCCTAGATAATCCTAGAAAACCCCAGAAAACCCTAGAAAACCCTAAAAAACCCTAGAAACACCTAGAAAAATCCTAGAAAACCTTAGAAAATCCAAGAAAAAACCTCGAAAACCATAGAAAACCATAAAAAACTCTCGAAAATCCTAGAAAATACTAGAAAAACCCAAAAAACCCTCAAAAACCCTAGAAAACTTTTGAAAACCCTAGAAAAACCATAGAAAATCCTAAAAAAGCGTAGAAAACCCTAGAAAACCCTAAAAAACCCTAGAAAACCCTAGAAAAACCCTAGAAAACCTTAGAAAATCCTAGAAAAACCCTCGAAAACCATAGAAAACCATAAAAAACTCTCGAAAATCTAAGAAAATACTAGAAAAAACCTAGAAAACCCTAGAAAAAACCTAGAAAAACCTAGAAAACCCTAGAAAACCCTAGAAAAACCCCTCGAAAACCCTAGAAAATCCTAGAAAACCCTAGAAAACCCTAGAAGATCCTAGAAAACCCTTGAAAATCATAGAAAACCCTAAAAAACCCTTGAAAATTCTAGAAAAACCCTAAAAACCCCTCGAAAACCCTAGAAAAACCCTAGAAAATCCTAGAAAACGCTAGAAAAACCCTCAAAAACCCTAGAAAATCCTAGAAAAACCCTAAAAAACCCTAAAAAACCTAGAAAACCGTAGAAAACCCTTGAAAATCCTAGAAGATCCTAGAAAACCCTCGAAAATCATAGAAGACCCTAAAAAACCCTTGAAAATTCTAGAAAAACCCTAAAAACCCCTCGAAAACCCTAGAAAAACCCTAGAAAATCCTAGAAAACGCTAGAAAAACCCTCAAAAACCCTAGAAAATCCTAGAAAATCCTAGAAAATCCTAGAAAAACCCTAAAAAACCTAGAAAACCGTAGAAAACCCTAGAAAATCCTAGAAAAGCGTAGAAAACCCCAGAAAACCCTAGAAAACCCTAAAAAACCCTAGAAAACCCTAGAAAAATCCTAGAAAACCTTAGAAAATCCTAGAAAAAACCTCGAAAACCATAGAAAACCATAAAAAACTCTCGAAAATCCTAGAAAATACTAGAAAAAGCATAAAAATCCCTCGAAAACCCTAGAAAACCCTTGAAAATCCTAGAAAAACTCTAGAAAATCCTAGAAAAGCGTAGAAAATCCTAGAAAACCCTAAAAAACCCTAGAAAAACCCTAGAAAACCTTAGAAAATCCTAGAAAAACCCTCGAAAACCGTAGAAAACCGTAAAAAACTCTCGAAAATCCTAGAAAATACTAGAAAAACCCTAAAAAACCCTCGAAAACCCTAGAAAACCCTTTTGAAAACCCTAGAAAAACCCTAGAAAATCCTAGAAAAGCGTAGAAAACCCTAGAAAATCCTACAAAAACCCTCAAACACCCTAGAAAAGCCCTAGAAAATCTAGAAAAAAGTAGAAAACCCTAGAAAACCCTAGAAAACCCTAAAAAACACTAGAAAACCCTAGAAAAACCCTAGAAAACCTTAGAAAACCCTAGAAAAACCTAGAAAACCCTAGAAAAAACCTAGAAATCCATAAAAAAAACTCTCAAAAATCCTAGAAAATACTAGAAAAACGCTAAAAGACCCTCGAAAATCCTAGAAAACCCTTAAAAACCCTAGAAAAACCCTAAAAAATCCTACAAAAGCGTAGAATACCCTATAAAACCCTAGAAACCCTTACAAAAACCCTCAAAAACTCTTGAAAACCCTAAAAAACCCTAGAAAATCCTAGAAAAGCGTAGAAAACCCTAGAAAACCCTAGAAAAGCCCTAGAAAATCCTAGAAAAGCGTAGAAAACCCTAAAAAACCCTTGAAAACGCTAAAAAACCCTAGAAAAACCTAGAAAAACCCTAGAAAACCTTAGAAATTCCTAGAAAAACTCTCGAAAACCCTAGAAAACCATAAAAAACTCTCGAAAATCCTACAAAATACTAGAAAAACCCTAAAAAAAACCCTCGAAAACCCTAGAAATCCCTTGAAAACCCTAGAAAAATCCTAGAAAATCCTAGAAAAGCGTAGAAAATCCTAGAAAACCCTACAAAAACCCTCAAAAACCCTAGAAAAATCCTAGAAAAGCGTAGAAAACCCCAGAAAACCCTAGAAAACTATAAAAAACCCTAGAAAACCCTAGAAAATCCCTAGAAAACCTTAGAAAACCCTAGAAAAAACCTAGAAAACTATAAAAAGCTCTCGAAAATCTTAGAAAATACTAGAAAAAGCCTAAAAAACCCTCGAAAACCCTAGAAAACCCTTGAAAACCCTAGAAAAACCGTAGAAAATTCTAGAAAAGCGTAGAAAACCCTAGAAAACCCTAGAAACCCCAACAAAAACCCACAAAAACCATAGAAAATCCTAAAAAACCCTAGAAAATCCCTAAAAACCCTTGAAAAAACCCTAGAAAATCCTAGAAAACCCCAGAAAACCCTAGAAAACCCTAAAAAACCCTAGAAACCCCTAGAAAAATCCTAGAAAACCATAGAAAATCGTAGAAAAAACCTCGAAAACCATAGAAAACCATAAAAAACTCTCAAAAATACTAGAAAAACCCTAAAAAACCCTCGAAAACCCTAGAAAACTCTTGAAAACCCTAAAAAAAACCATAGAAAATCCTAGAAAAGCGTAGAAAACCCTAGAAAACCCTAAAAAACCCTAGAAAACCCTAGAAAAACCCTAGAAAACCTTAGAAAATCCTAGAAAAACCCTCGAAAACCATAGAAAACCATAAAAACTCTCGAAAATCTAAGAAAATACTAGAAAAAACCTAGAAAACCCTAGAAAAACCTAGAAAAACCTAGAAAACCCTAGAAAACCCTAGAAAAAACCCCTCGAAAACCCTAGAAAACCCTAGAAAACCCTAGAAGATCCTAGAAAACCCTCGAAAATCATAGAAAATCCTAAAAAACCCTTGAAATTTCTAGAAAAACCCTAAAAATCCCTCGAAAACCCTAGAAAAACCCTAGAAAATCCTAGAAAACGCTAGAAAAACCCTCAAAAACCCTAGAAAATCCTAGAAAATCCTAGAAAAACCCTAAAAAACCTAGAAAACCGTAGAAAACCCTAGAAAATCCTAGAAAAGCGTAGAAAACCCCAGAAAACCCTAGAAAACCCTAAAAACCCTAGAAAACCCTAGAAAAATCCTAGAAAACCTTAGAAAATCCTAGAAAAAACCTCGAAAACCATAGAAAACCATAAAAAACTCTCGAAAATCCTAGAAAATACTAGAAAAAGCATAAAAATCCCTCGAAAACCCTTGAAAACCCTAGAAAAACTCTAGAAAATCCTAGAAAAGCGTAGAAAATCCTAGAAAACCCTAAAAAACCCTAGAAAAACCCTAGAAAACCTTAGAAAATCCTAGAAAAACCCTCGAAAACCGTAGAAAAACCGTAAAAAACTCTCGAAAATCCTAGAAAATACTAGAAAAAGCATAAAAATCCCTCGAAAACCCTAGAAAACCCTTGAAAACCCTAGAAAAACTCTAGAAAATCCTAGAAAAGCGTAGAAAATCCGAGAAAACCCTAAAAAACCCTAGAAAAACCCTAGAAAACCTTAGAAAATCCTAGAAAAACCCTCGAAAACCGTAGAAAACCATAAAGAACTCGCAAAAATCCTAGAAAATACTAAAAAAACCCTAAAATACCTCGATAACCCTAGAAAACCCTTGAAAACCCTAGAAAAACCCTAGAAAATCCTAGAAAAGCGTAGAAAATCCTAGAAAACCCTAGAAAAACTCTAGAAAATCCTAGAAAAGCGTAGAAAACCCTTGAAAACCCTTGAAAAACCCTAGAAAAACACTAGAAAAACCCTAGAAAAACCTAGAAAAACCCTAGAAAACCTTAGAAAATCCTAGAAAAACCCTCGAAAACCGTAGAAAACCATAAAAAACTCTTGAAAATCCTAGAAAATACTAGAAAAACCCTAAAAAAACCCTCGAAAACCCTAGAAAACCCTTGAAAACCCTAGAAAAACCCTAGAAAATCCTAGAAAAGCGTAGAAAACCCTAGAAAACCCTACAAAAACCCTCAAAAACCCTAGAAAAACCCTAGAAAAGCGTAGAAAACCCCAGAAAACCCTAGAAAACTATAAAAAAACCCCTAGAAAACCCTAGAAAAAATCTAGAAAACCTTAGAAAACACTAGAAAAACCTAGAAAATTATAGAAAAAACCTAGAAAACTATAAAAAGCTCTCGAAAATCTTAGAAAATACTAGAAAAAGCCTAAAAAACCCTCGAAAACCCTAGAAAACCCTTGAAAACCCTAGAAAAACCGTAGAAAATCCTAGAAAAGCGTAGAACACCCTAGAAAACCCTAGAAACCCCAACAAAAACCCTCAAAAACCATAGAAAATCTAAAAAACCCTAGAAAAACCCTAAAAACCCTAGAAAAACCTTAGAAGATCCTAGAAAACCCCAGAAAACCCTAGAAAACCCTAAAAAACCCTAGAAACCCCTAGAAAAATCCTAGAAAACCTTAGAAAATCCTAGAAAAATCCTCGAAAACTGTAGAAAACCATAAAAAACTCTCGAAAATCCTAGAAAATACTAGAAAAACCCTAAAAAAACCCTCGAAAACCCTAGAAAACCCTTGAAAACCCTAGAAAAACCCTAGAAAATCCTAGAAAAGCGTAGAAAACCCTAGAAAACCCTACAAAAACCCTTAAAAACCCTAGAAAAACCCTAGAAAAGCGTAGAAAACCCCAGAAAACCCTAGAAAACTATAAAAAACCCTAGAAAACCCTAGAAAATTCCTAGAAAACCTTAGAAAACCCTAGAAAAAACCTAGAAAACCCTAGAAAAAACCTAGAAAACTATAAAAAGCTCTCAAAAATCTTAGAAAATACTAGAAAAAGCCTAAAAAACCCTCGAAAACCCTAGAAAACCCTTGAAAACCCTAGAAAAACCGTAGAAAATCCTAGAAAAGCGTAGAAAACCCTAGAAAACCCTAGAAACCCCAACAAAAACCCTCAAAAACCATAGAAAATCCTAAAAAACCCTAGAAAAACCCTAAAAACCCTAGAAAAACCCTAGATAATCCTAGAAAACCCCAGAAAACCCTAGAAAACCCTAAAAAACCCTAGAAACCCCTAGAAAAATCCTAGAAAACCTTAGAAAATCCTAGAAAAAACCTCGAAAACCATAGAAAACCATAAAAAACTCTCGAAAATCCTAGAAAATACTAGAAAAACCCAAAAAACCCTCGAAAACCCTAGAAAACTTTTGAAAACCCTAGAAAAACCATAGAAAATCCTAGAAAAGCGTAGAAACCCTGGAAAACCCTAAAAAACCCTAGAAAACCCTAGAAAAATCCTAGAAAACCTTAGAAAATCCTAGAAAAACCCTCGAAAACCATAGAAAACCATAAAAAACTCTCGAAAATCTAAGAAAATACTAGAAAAAACCTAGAAAACCCTAGAAAAAACCTAGAAAAACCTAGAAAACCCTAGAAAACCCTAGAAAAACCCCTCGAAAACCCTAGAAAATCCTAGAAGACCCTAGAAAACCCTCGAAAATCATAGAAAACCCTAAAAAACCCTTGAAAATTCTAGAAAAACCCTAAAAACCCCTCGAAAACCCTAGAAAAACCCTAGAAAATCCTAGAAAACGCTAGAAAAACCCTCAAAACCCTAGAAAATCCTAGAAAATCCTAGAAAAACCCTAAAAAACCTAGAAAACCGTAGAAAACCCTAGAAAATCCTAGAAGTTCCTAGAAAACCCTCGAAAATCATAGAAAATCCTAAAAAACCCTAGAAAATCCTAGAAAACGCTAGAAAAAACCCTCAAAAACCCTAGAAAATCCTAGAAAATCCTAGAAAAACCCTAAAAAACCTAGAAAACCGTAGAAAACCCTAGAAAATCCTAGAAAAGCGTAGAAAACCCCAGAAAACCCTAGAAAACCCTAAAAAACCCTAGAAAACCCTAGAAAAATCCTAGAAAACCTTAGAAAATCCTAGAAAAAACCTCGAAAACCATAGAAAACCATAAAAAACTCTCGAAAATCCTAGAAAATACTAGAAAAAGCATAAAAATCCCTCGAAAACCCTAGAAAACCCTTGAAAACCCTAGAAAAACTCTAGAAAATCCTAGAAAAGGGTAGAAAATCCTAGAAAACCCTAAAAACCCTAGAAAACCTTAGAAAATCCTAGAAAAACCCTCGAAAACCGTAGAAAACCGTAAAAAATTCTCGAAAATCCTAGAAAATACTAGAAAAACCCTAAAAAACCCTCGAAAACCCTAGAAAACCCTAGAAAAACCCTAGAAAATCCTAGAAAAGTGTAGAAAACCCTAGAAAATCCTACAAAAACCCTCAAACACCCTAGAAAAACCCTAGAAAATCCTAGAAAAAAGTAGAAAACCCCAGAAAACCCTAGAAAACCCTAAAAAACACTAGAAAACCCTAGAAAACCCTAGAAAACCTTAGAAAACCCTAGAAAAACCTAGAAAACCCTAGAAAAAACCTAGAAATCCATAAAAAAAACTCTCAAAAATCCTAGAAAATACTAGAAAAACGCTAAAAGACCCTCGAAAACCCTAGAAAACCCTTAAAAACCCTAGAAAAACCCTAAAAAATCCTACAAAAGCGTAGAATACCCTATAAAACCCTAGAAACCATTACAAAAACCCTCAAAAACTCTTGAAAATCCTAAAAAACCCTAGAAAATCCTAGAAAAGCGTAGAAAACCCTAGAAAACCCTAGAAAAGCCCTAGAAAATCCTAGAAAAGCGTAGAAGACCCTAAAAACCCTTGAAAACGCTAAAAAACCCTAGAAAAACCTAGAAAAACCCTAGAAAACCTTAGAAAATCCTAGAAAAACTCTCGAAAACCCTAGAAAACCATAAAAAACTCTCGAAAATCCTACAAAATACTAGAAAAACCCTAAAAAAACCCTCGAAAACCCTAGAAAACCCTTGAAAACCCTAGAAAAATCCTAGAAAATCCTAGAAAAGCGTAGAAAATCCTAGAAAACCCTACAAAAACCCTCAAAAACCCTAGAAAAACCTTAGAAAAGCGTAGAAAACCCCAGAAAACCCTAGAGAACTATAAAAAACCCTAGAAAACCCTAGAAAATCCCTAGAAAACCTTAGAAAACCCTAGAAAAAACCTAGAAAACTATAAAAAGCTCTCGAAAATCTTAGAAAATACTAGAAAAACCCTAAAAAACCCTCGAAAACCCTAGAAAACCCTAGAAAAACCGTAGAAAATCCTAGAAAAGCGTAGAAAACCCTAGAAACCCCAACAAAAACCCACAAAAACCATAGAAAATCCTAAAAAACTCTAGAAAATCCCTAAAAACCCTAGAAAAACCCTAGAAAATCCTAGAAAACCCCATAAAACCCTAGAAAACCCTAAAAAACCCTAGAAACCCCTAGAAAAATCCTAGAAAAAACCTCGAAAACCATAGAAAACCATAAAAAACTCTCAAAAATACTAGAAAAACCCTAAAAAACCCTCGAAAACCCTAGAAAACTCTTGAAAACCCTAGAAAAACCATAGAAAATCTTAGAAAAGCGTAGAAAACCCTAGAAAACCCTAAAAAACCCTAGAAAACCCTAGAAAAACCCTAGAAAACCTTAGAAAATCTAGAAAGACCCTCGAAAACCATAGAAAACCATAAAAACTTTGAAAATCTAAGAAAATACTAGAAAAAACTAGAAAACCCTAGAAAAAACCTAGAAAAATCTAGAAAACCCTAGAAAACCTAGAAAAACCCTCGAAAACCCTAGAAAATCCTAGAAAACCCTAGAAAACCCTAGAAGATCCTAGAAAACCCTCGAAAATCATAGAAAATCCTAAAAACCCTTGAAATTTCTAGAAAAACCCTAAAATCCTCGAAAACCTAGAAAAACCTAGAAAATCCTAGAAAACGCTAGAAAACCTCAAAACCTAGAAAATCCTAGAAAACCCTAAAAAACCTAGAAAACCCTAGAAAACCTAGAAAACTAGAAAACCCAGAAAACCCTAGAAAATCCTAGAAAACCCTAGAAAATCATAGAAAATCCTAAAAAACCCTTAGAAAATTTCTAGAAAACCTAAAAACCCTGAAAACCCTAGAAAAAACCCTAGAAAATCCTAGAAAACCTAGAAAACCCAAAAAACCTAGAAAATCTAGAAAACCTAAAAAACCTAGAAAACCCTAGAAAACCTAGAAAACTAGAAAACAAAAAACTAGAAAACCCTAAAAAACCCTAGAAAACCTAGAAAAAAGAAAACCTTAGAAAATCCTAGAAAAACCTCGAAAAAAAAAAAAAAAAAAAAAAAAAAAAAAAAAAAAAAAAACCCTGAAAACCCTAGAAAAAAACCCTAGAAAAACCTAGAAAACTAAAAAATAAAAACTAAAAACTAAAAAACCTAGAAAAACCTAGAAAACCTAGAAAATCCTAGAAAAACCCTCGAAAACCGTAGAAAACCGTAAAAAACTCTCGAAAATCCTAGAAAATACTAGAAAAAGCATAAAAATCCCTCGAAAACCCTAGAAAACCCTTGAAAACCCTAGAAAAACTCTAGAAAATCCTAGAAAAGCGTAGAAAATCCGAGAAAACCCTAAAAATCTAGAAAACCCTAGAAAACCTTAGAAAATCCTAGAAAAACCCTCGAAAACCATAGAAAACCATAAAAACTCGCAAAATCCTAGAAAATACTAAAAAAACCTAAAAAACCTGAAACCCTAGAAAACCCTTGAAAACCCTAGAAAAACCCTAGAAAATCCTAGAAAAGCGTAGGAAATCTAGAAAACCCTAGAAAAACTCTAGAAAATCCTAGAAAAGCGTAGAAAACCCTTGAAAACCCTTGAAAAACCCTAGAAAAACCCTAGAAAAACCTAGAAAAAACCCTAGAAAACCTTAGAAAATCCTAGAAAACCCTCGAAAACCGTAGAAAACCGTAAAAAACTCTCGAAAATCCTAGAAAATACTAGAAAAACCCTAAAAAACCCTCAAAAACCTAGAAAACCCTTTTGAAAACCCTAGAAAAACCCTAGAAAATCCTAGAAAAGCGTAGAAAACCCTAGAAAATCCTACAAAAACCCTCAAACACCCTAGAAAAACCCTAGAAAATCCTAGAAAGCGTAGAAAACCCTAGAAAACCCTAAAAAACACTAGAAAACCCTAGAAAAACCCTAGAAAACCTTAGAAAACCCTAGAAAAACCTAGAAAACCCTAGAAAAAACCTAGAAATCCATAAAAAATCCCTAGAAAATACTAGAAAACCCTAAAAACCCTCGAAAACCTAGAAAACCTTGAAAACCCTAGAAAAACCTAAAAAATCCTACAAAAGCGTAGAATACCCTATAAAACCCTAGAAACCCTTACAAAAACCCTCAAAAACCCTTGTAAATCCTAAAAAACCCTAGAAAATCCTAGAAAAGCGTAGAAAACCCTAGAAAACCCTAGAAAAGCCCTAGAAAAGCGTAGAAAAGCATAGAAAACCCTAAAAAACGCTAAAAAACCCTAGAAAAACCCTAGAAAACCCTAGAAAACCCTAAAAAACCCTCGAAAACCCTAGAAAAACCATAAAAAACTCTTGAAAATCCTAGAAAATACTAGAAAAACCCTAAAAAAACCCTCAAAAATCCTAGAAAATCCTAGAAAACCCTAGAAAAATTCTAAAAAACCTAGAAAACCGTAGAAAACCCTAGAAAAACCCTAGAAAATCCTAGAAAAGTGTAGAAAACCTTAGAAAATCATGAAAAACCCTAAAAAACCCTAGAAAAACCCTAGAAAATCCTAGAAAAGTGTAGAAAACCCTAGAAAACCCTAGAAAAATCCTAGAAAACCCTAGAAAATCCTAGAAAACCATAGAAAACCCTAAAAACCCTAGAAAAGCCTAAAACCCTAGAAAACCCTAGAAAACCCTAGAAAAACCCTAGAAAACCTTAGAAAATCCTAAGAAAACCCTCGAAAACCATAGAAAACCATAAAAAACTCTCGAAAATCCTGGAAAATACTAGAAAAACCCTAAAAACCCTTGAAAACCCTAGAAAACCCTTGAAAACCCAAGAAAAACCCTAGAAAACCCTAGAAAAACACTAAAAATCCCAGAAAACCCTCGAAAAACCCTAGAAAATCCTAGAAAAGCGTAAAAAACTCAAGAAAACCCTAAAAAATCCTAGAAAACCCTAAAAAAACCTTAGAAAACTTTAGAAAATCCTAGAAAAAACCTCGAAAACCATAGAAAACCATAAAAAACTCTCGAAAATCCTAGAAAATACTAGAAAAACAATAAAAAACCCTTGAAAACCCTAGAAAACCCTTGAAAACCTAGAAAAACACTAGTAAATCCTAGAAAAGCGTAGAAAACCCTAGAAAACCCTAAAAAACGCTAGAAAACCCTAGAAAACCTTAGAAAATCCTAGAAAAACCCTCGAAAACCATAAAAAACGCTCGAAAATCTTAGAAAATACTAGAAAAAACCTAGAAAACCCTAGAAAAAACCTAGGAAAACCTACAAAACCCTAAAAAATCCTAGAAAAACCCACTCGAAAACCCTAGAAAATCCTAGAAAACCCTAGAAAACCTAGAAAAACCCTAGAAAATCCTAGAAAAACGTAGAAAATCCTAGAAAATCCTAGAAAACCCTAAAAAACCCTAGAAAAACCCTAGAAAACCTTAGAAAATACTAGAAAAACCCTCGAAAACCATAGAAAACCATAAAAAACTCTCGAAAATCTTAGAAAATACTAGAAAAAACCTAGAAAACCCTAGAAAAAACCTAGAAAAACCTAGAAAACCCTAGAAAAACCCCTCAAAAACTCTAGAAAATCCTCGAAAACCATAGAAAACCCTAAAAAACTCTTGAAAACCCTAGAAAAACCCTAAAAAACCCTCGAAAACCGTAGAAAAACCCTAGAAAATCCTAGAAAACACTAGAAAAACCCTCAAAAATTCTAGAAAATCTAAGAAAACACTAGAAAAACCCTAAAAAACCTAGAAAACCGTAGAAAACCCTAGAAAAACCCTAGAAACTCCTAGAAAAGCATAGAAAACCCTAGAAAACCCTAGAAAAACCCTAGAAAATCCTAGAAAAGCGTAGAAACTCTAGAAAACCCTAGAAAAACCCTAGAAAATCCTAGAAAAGCGTAGAAAACCCTAGAAAACCCTAGAAAACCCTAAAAAACCCTAGAAAACCAAAGAAAAACCCTAAAAAACCCTAAAAAACCCTAGGAAAACCCTAGAAAATCCTAGAAAAGCGTAGAAAACCCTAGAAAACCCTAGAAAAATACTAAAAAATCCTAGAAAACCCTAGAAAAACCCTAAACCCTAAACCCTAAATCATAAACCCTAAACCCTTAGAAAATCCTAGAAAAACCCTCGAAAACCATAGAAAACCATAAAAAACTTTCGAAAATCTTAGAAAATACTAGAAAAAACCTAGAAAACCCTAGAAAAACCACTCGAAAACCCTAGAGAATCCTAAAAAACACTAGAAAACCCTAGTAAATCCTAGAAAACCCTCGAAAACCATAGAAAACCCTAAAAACCACTTGAAAACCCTAACAAAACCCTAAAAACCCTCGAAAACCCTAGAAAACCCCTAGAAAATCCTAGAAAACCCTAGAAAATCCCTCAAAAACCCTAGAAAATCCTAGAAAACCCTAGAAAAACCCTAAAAAACCTAGAAAATCGTAGAGAATCCTAGAAAAACTCTAGAAAATCATAGAAAAGCGTAGAAAACCCTAGAAAAGCCTGAAAAACCCTAGAAAACCCTAGAAAATCCTAGAAAAGCGTAGAAAACCCTAGAAAATCCTAGAAAACCCTAGAAAATCCTAGAAAAGCATAGAAAACCCTAGAAAACACTAGAAAACCCTAAAAAATCCTAGAAAAACCTAGAAAAACCCTAGAAAACCTTAGAAAATCTAGAAAAACCCTCGAAAACCGTAGAAAACCATAAAAAACTCGCAAAAATCCTAGAAAGTACTAAAAAACCTCGATAACCCTAGAAAACCCTTGAAAACCCTAGAAAAACCCTAGAAAATCCTAGAAAAGCCTAGAAAACAATAGAAAAACTCTAGAAAATCCTAGAAAAGCGTAGAAAACCCTTGAAAACCCTTGAAAAACCCTAGAAAAACCCTAGAAAAACCCTAGAAAAACCTAGAAAAACCCTAAAAAACCTTAGAAAATCCTAGAAAAACCCTCGAAAACCGTAAAAACTCTCGAAAATCCTAGAAAATACTAGAAAAACCCTAAAAAAACCCTCGAAAACCCCAGAAAACCCTTTTGAAAACCCTAGAAAAATCCTAGAAAATCCTAGAAAAGCGTAGAAAACCCTAGAAAATCCTACAAAAACCCTCAAACACCCTAGAAAAATCCTAGAAAAGCGTAGAAAACCCCAGAAAACCCTAGAAAACCCTAAAAAACACTAGAAAACCCTAGAAAACCTTAGAAAACCCTACAAAAACCTAGAAAACCCTAGAAAAAACCTAGAAATCCATAAAAAAACTCTCAAAAATCCTAGAAAATACTAGAAAAACACTAAAAGACCCTCGAAAACCCTAGAAAACCCTTGAAAACCCTAGAAAAACCCTAAAAAATCCTACAAAAGCATAGAATACCCTATAAAACCCTAGAAACCCTTACAAAAACCCTCAAAAACCCTTGAAAATCCTAAAAAACCCTAGAAAATCCTAGAAAAGCGTAGAAAACCCTAGAAAATTCTAGAAAAGCGTAGAAAACCCTAGAAAACCCTTGAAAACGCTAAAAAACCCTAGAAAAACCTAGAAAAACCCTGGAAAACCTTAGAAAATCCTAGAAAAACCGTAGAAAACCATAAAAACTCTCGAAAATCCTAAAAAATACTAGAAAAAAACTAAAAAAAACCCTCGAAAACCCTAGAAAACCCTTGAAAACCCTAGAAAAACCCTAGAAAATCCTAGAAAAGCGTAGAAAACCCTAGAAAACCCTACAAAAACCCTCAAAAACCCTAGAAAAACCCTAGAAAAGCGTAGAAAACCCCAGAAAACCCTAGAAAACTATAAAAAACCCTAGAAAACCCTAGAAAATCCCTAGAAAACCATAGAAAACCCTAGAAAAAACCTAGAAAACTATAAAAAGCTCTCGAAAATCTTAGAAAATACTAGAAAAAGCCTAAAAAACCCTCGAAAACCCTAGAAAACCCTTGAAAACCCTAGAAAAAGCGTAGAAAATCCTAGAAAAGCGTAGAAAACCCTAGAAACCCCAACAAAAACCCTCAAAAACCATAGAAAATCCTAAAAAACCCTAGAAAAACCCTAGAAAAACCCTAGAAAATCCTAGAAAACCTCAGAAAACCCTAGAAAACCCTAAAAAACCCTAGAAACCCCTAGAAAAATCCTAGAAACTAAAAAACCCTAGAAAAACCCTAAAAAGCCTAGAAAAACCCTAGAAAATCCTAGAAAACCTCAGAAAACCCTAGAAAACCCTAAAAAACCCTAGAAACCCCTAGAAAAATCCTAGAAAACCTTGGAAAATCCTAGAAAAAACCTCGAAAACCATAAAAAAACTCTCGAAAATCCTAGAAAATACTAGAAAAACCCTAAAAAACCCTCGAAAACCCTAGAAAACTCTTGAAAACCCTAGAAAAACTATAGAAAATCCTAGAAAAGCGTAGAAAACCCTAGAAAACCCTAAAAAAGCCCTAGAAAACACTAGAAAAACCCTAGAAAACCTTAGAAAATCCTAGAAAAACCCTCGAAAACCATAGAAAACCATAAAAAACTCTCGAAAATCTAAGAAAATACTAGAAAAAACCTAGAAAACCCTAGAAAAAACCTAGAAAACCCTAGAAAACCCTAGAAAAACCCCTCGAAAACCCTAGAAAATCCTAGAAAAACCTAGAAAACCCTAGAAGATCCTAGAAAACCCTCGAAAATCATAGAAAACCCTAAAAAACCCTTGAAAATTCTAGAAAAACCCTAAAAACCTCTCGAAAACCTAGAAAAACCCTAGAAAACGCTAGAAAAACCCTCAAAAACCCTAGAAAATCCTAGAAAATCCTAGAAAAACCCTAAAAAACACAGAAAACCGTAGAAAACCCTAGAAAATCCTAGAAAAGCGTAGAAAACACCAGAAAACCCTAGAAAACCCTAGAAAAATCCTAGAAAACCTTAGAAAATCCTAGAAAAAACCTCGAAAACCATAGAAAACCATAAAAAACTCTCGAAAATCCTAGAAAATACTAGAAAAAGCATAAAAATCCCTCGAAAACCCTAGAAAACCCTTGAAAACCCTAGAAAAACTCTAGAAAATCCTAGAAAAGCGTAGAAAATCCTAGAAAACCCTAAAAAACCCTAGAAAAACCCTAGAAAATCCTAGAAAAGCGTAGAAAACCCTAGAAAACCCTTGAAAACGCTAAAAAACCCTAGAAAAACCTAGAAAAACCCTAGAAAATCCTAGAAAAACCCTCGAAAACCCTAGAAAACCAAAGAAAATCTTTAGAAAACCATAGAAAACCCCAGAAATCCCTAGAAAATCCTAAGAAAACCATAGAAAATCCTAGAAAATCATAGAAAATCTTAAGAAAACCATAGAAAACCTTAGAAATCCCAAAAAATCCAAAGAAAATCCTAAGAAAACCATAGCAAACCCTATAAAATCCTAGAAAAACCTAAGAAAACCCTAGAAAATCCTAGAAAATCCTCGAAAACCCTAGAAAACCATAAAAAATCCTCGACAATCCTAGAAAACCATAGAAAAATTCTAAGAAAACTATAGAAAACCTTAGAAATCCCTAGAAAACCCTATAAAATCCTAGGAAACCCTAGAAAAACCCTTGAAAATCTTAGAAAATCCTAGAAAACCCAAGAAAAACCTAGAAAATCCAAGGAAAACCCTAGAAAACCAAAGAATTCTTTAGAAAATCCTAGAAATCCCTAAAAATTCCTAGAAAATCCTAAGAAAACCATAGAAAATCCTAGAAAATCATATAAAATCTTAAGAAAACCATAGAAAACCCTAGAAATCCCTAAAAATCCATATAAAATCCTAAAAAAAACCATAGAAACCCTAGAAAATCATAAGAAATCTAAAAAACCATAGAAAATAGAATCCCTAAAAATCCCTAAAAAATCCTAAAAAACATAGAAAACCCTAGAAAATCATAGAAATCTAAGAAAATCATAGAAAACCAAAATCCTAAAATCAAAGAAATCCTAAGAAAACCATAGAAAACCCTAGAAAATCCTAGAAAAACCTAAGAAAACCCTAGAAAATCCTAGAAAAATCCTCGAAAAACCTAGAAAATCGTAAAAATACCTCGAAATCCTAAAAAATCATAAAAAATTCTAAGAAAACCATAGAAAACCCAAGAAATGCCTAGAAAATCCTATTAAACCCTATAAAATCCTAGAAAACCCTAGAAAAACCCTTGAAAATCTTAAAAATTCCTAAAAACCCTAGAAAAACCTAGAAAATCCTAGAAAAACCGTCGAAAATCCTAGAAAATCAAAGAAAATCTTTAGAAAACCATAGAAAAACCCAGAAATCCCTAAAAATCCTTAGAAAATCATAAGAAAATCGTTGAAACATTAAAAAATCCATAGTAAATCTTAAAAAACTATAGAAAACCTTAGAAATTCCGAAAAACTCCTAGAAAATCCTAAGAAAACCATAGAAAACCCTAGAAAATCATAGGAAATCTTAAGAAAACCATAGAAAACCATAGAAATCCCTAAAAATCCAAAGAAAATTCTAAGAAAACCATAGAAAATCCTAGAAAATTATAGAAAAACCTAAGAAAACCCTAGAAAATCCAAGAAAAATCCTCGAAAACCCTAGAAAACCGTAAAAAAATCCTCGAAAATCCTAGAAAACCATAGAAAAATTATAAGAAAATCATAGAAAACCCTAGAAATCCCTAGAAAACCCTAGAAAGCACTATACAATCCAAGAAAACCATAGAAAACCCGAGAAATCCCTAAAAATTTCTAGAAAATTCTAAGAAAACCATAGAAAACCCTAGAAAATCATAGGAAATCTTATGAAAACTATAGAACACCCTAGAAATCCCTAAAAATCTATAGTAAATCCTAAAAAAAACCATAGAAAATCCTAAAAAATCATAGAAAATCTTAAAAAAACCTTAAAAAACCCTAGAAATCCCTAAAAATCCCTAGAAAATCCTAAGAAAACCATAGAAAACCCTAGAAAATCATAGGAAATCTTAAGAAAACCATAGAAAACCCTAGAAATCCCTACAAATCCAAAGAAAATCCTAAGAAAACAATAGAAAACCCTAGAAAATCCTAGAAAAACATAAGAAAACCCTAAAAAATCCTAGAAAAATACTCGAAAACCCTAGAAAACCGTAAAAAATCTTCGAAAATCCTAGAAAATCATAGAAAATTCTAAGAAAACCATAGAAAACCCTAGAAAACCCTAGAAAACCCTAGAAAACCCTATAAAATCCTAGGAAACCCTAGAAAAACCCTTGAAATATTAGAAAACCTAGAAAAACTTAGAAAATTCTAGAAAAACCCTCGAAAACCCTAGAAAACCAAAAAAAACCTTTAGAAAACCCCAGAAATCCCTAAAAATCCCTAGAAAATCTTAAGAAAACTATAGAAAACCCTAGAAAACCATGGGAAATCTTAAGAAAACTATAGAAAATCCTAGAAATCCCTAAAAATCCATAGAAAATCCAAGAAAACCATAGAAAACCCTAGAAAATCATAGGAAATCTTAAGAAAACCATAGAAAACCCTAGAAATCCCAAAAAATCCAAAGAAAAACCTAAGAAATCCATAGAAAACCCTAGAAAATCCTAGAAAAACCTAAGAAAACCCTAGAAAATCCTAGAAAAATCCTCGAAAATCTTAGAAAACCGGAAAAAATCCTCGAAAATCCTAGAAAACCATAGAAAAATTCTAAGAAAACCATAGAAAATCCTAGAAATCCCTAGAAAACCCTATAAAATCCTAGGAAACCCTAGAAAAACCCTCGAAAATCTTTGAAATCCTAAAAAACTCTAGAAAAACCTAGAAAATCCAAGGAAAACCCTAGAAAACCAAAGAAAATCTTTAGAAAACCCTAGAAATTCCTAAAAATTCATAGAAAATCCTAAGAAAACCATAGAAAACCCTAGAAAACCATATAAAATCTTAAGAAAACTATAGAAAATCCTAGAAATCCCTAAAAATTCATAGAAAATCCTAAAAAAACTATAGAAAATCCTAGAAATTCCTAAAAATTCCTAGAAAATTCAAAGAAAACCATAGAAAAACTAGAAAATCATAGGAAATCTTAAGAAAACCATAGAAAACCCTAGAAATCCCTAAAAATCCAAAGAAAATCCTAAGAAAACCATAGAAAACCCTAGAAAATCCTAGAAAAACCTAAGAAAACCCTAGAAAAATCCTCGAAAATCCAAGAAAACCGTAAAAAATCCTCGAAAATCCTAAAAAATCATAAAAATTCCAAGAAAACCATAGAAAATCCAAGAAATTCCTAGAAAACCCTAGAAAACCCTATAAAATCCTAGAAAACCCTAAAAAAACCCTTGAAAATCTTAGAAAATCCTAAAAAACCTAGAAAATTCTAGAAAAACCCTCGAAAACCCTAGAAAACCAAAGAAAATCTTTAGAAAACCATAGAAAAACCCGAAAATCCCTAAAAATCCCTAGAAAATCATAAGAAAATCATAGAAAACGCTATATAACCATAGGAAATCTTAAGAAAACTATAGAACACCCTAGAAACCCCTAAAAATCCATAGTAAATCTTAAAAAATCATAGAAAACCCTAGAAAACACTAGAAAAACCCTAGAAAAACCCTAGAAAATCCTAGAAAACACTAGAAAAACCCTCAAAAATCCTAGAAAATCCTAGAAAACCCTAGAAAAATTCTAAAAAACCTAGAAAACCGTAGAAAACCCTAGAAAAACCCTAGAAAATCCTAGAAAAGTGTAGAAAACCTTAGAAAATCATGAAAAACCCTAAAAAACCCTAGAAAAACCCTAGAAAATCCAAGAAAAGTGTAGAAAACCCTAGAAAAATCCTAGAAAACCCTAGAAAATCCTAGAAAACCATAGAAAACCTAAAACCCTAGAAAACCCTAAAAACCCTAGAAAACCCTAGAAAACCTTAGAAAAACCCTAGAAAACCTTAGAAAATCCTAAGAAAACCCTCGAAAACCATAGAAAACCATAAAAAACTCTCGAAAATCCTAGAAAATACTAGAAAAACCCTAAAAACCCTTGAAAACCCTAGAAAACCCTTGAAAACCCAAGAAAAACCCTAGAAAACCCTAGAAAAACACTAAAAATCCCAGAAAACCCTCGAAAAACCCTAGAAAATCCTAGAAAAGCGTAAAAAACTCAAGAAAACCCTAGAAAACCCTAAAAAATCCTAGAAAACCCTAAAAAAACCTTAGAAAACTTTAGAAAATCCTAGAAAAAACCTCGAAAACCATAGAAAACCATAAAAAACTCTCGAAAATCCTAGAAAATACTAGAAAAACAATAAAAAACCCTTGAAAACCCTAGAAAACCCTTGAAAACCTAGAAAAACACTAGTAAATCCTAGAAAAGCGTAGAAAACCCTAGAAAACCCTAAAAAACGCTAGAAAACCCTAGAAAACCTTAGAAAATCCTAGAAAAACCCTCGAAAACCATAAAAAACGCTCGAAAATCTTAGAAAATACTAGAAAAAACCTAGAAAATCCTAGAAAAAACCTAGGAAAACCTACAAAACCCTAAAAAATCCTAGAAAAACCCACTCGAAAACCCTAGAAAATCCTAGAAAACCCTAGAAAACCCTAGAAAAACCCTAGAAAATCCTAGAAAAACGTAGAAAATCCTAGAAAATCCTAGAAAACCCTAAAAAACCCTAGAAAAACCCTAGAAAACCTTAGAAAATACTAGAAAAACCCTCGAAAACCATAGAAAACCATAAAAAAACTCTCGAAAATCTTAGAAAATACTAGAAAAAACCTAGAAAACCCTAGAAAAAACCTAGAAAAACCTAGAAAACCCTAGAAAAACCCCTCAAAAACTCTAGAAAATCCTCGAAAACCATAGAAAACCCTAAAAAACTCTTGAAAACCCTAGAAAAACCCTAAAAAACCCTCGAAAACCGTAGAAAAACCCTAGAAAATCCTAGAAAACACTAGAAAAACCCTCAAAAATTCTAGAAAATCTAAGAAAACACTAGAAAAACCCTAAAAAACCTAGAAAACCGTAGAAAACCCTAGAAAAACCCTAGAAACTCCTAGAAAAGCGTAGAAAACCCTAGAAAACTGTGAAAAACCCTAGAAAACCCTAGAAAAACCCTAGAAAATCCTAGAAAAGCGTAGAAACTCTAGAAAACCCTAGAAAAACCCTAGAAAATCCTAGAAAAGCATAGAAAACCCTAGAAAACCCTAGAAAACCCTAAAAAACCCTAGAAAACCAAAGAAAAACCCTAAAAAACCCTAAAAAACCCTAGGAAAACCCTAGAAAATCCTAGAAAAGCGTAGAAAACCCTAGAAAACCCTAGAAAAATACTAAAAAATCCTAGAAAACCCTAGAAAAACCCTAAACCCTAAACCCTAAACCCTAAACCCTTAGAAAATCCTAGAAAAACCCTCGAAAACCATAGAAAACCATAAAAAACTTTCGAAAATCTTAGAAAATACTAGAAAAAACCTAGAAAACCCTAGAAAAACCACTCGAAAACCCTAGAGAATCCTAAAAAACACTAGAAAACCCTAGTAAATCCTAGAAAACCCTCGAAAACCATAGAAAACCCTAAAAACCACTTGAAAACCCTAGAAAAACCCTAAAAACCCTCGAAAACCCTAGAAAACCCCTAGAAAATCCTAGAAAACCCTAGAAAATCCCTCAAAAACCCTAGAAAATCCTAGAAAACCCTAGAAAAACCCTAAAAAACCTAGAAAATCGTAGAGAATCCTAGAAAAACTCTAGAAAATCATAGAAAAGCGTAGAAAACCCTAGAAAAGCCTGAAAAACCCTAGAAAACCCTAGAAAATCCTAGAAAAGCGTAGAAAACCCTAGAAAATCCTAGAAAACCCTAGAAAATCCTAGAAAAGCATAGAAAACCCTAGAAAACACTAGAAAACCCTAAAAAATCCTAGAAAAACCTAGAAAAACCCTAGAAAACCTTAGAAAATCCTAGAAAAACCCTCGAAAACCGTAGAAAACCATAAAAAACTCGCAAAAATCCTAGAAAGTACTAAAAAACCTCGATAACCCTAGAAAACCCTTGAAAACCCTAGAAAAACCCTAGAAAATCCTAGAAAAGCCTAGAAAACAATAGAAAAACTCTAGAAAATCCTAGAAAAGCGTAGAAAACCCTTGAAAACCCCTGAAAAACCCTAGAAAAACCCTAGAAAAACCCTAGAAAAACCTAGAAAAACCCTAAAAAACCTTAGAAAATACTAGAAAAACCCTCGAAACCGTAGAAAACCGTAAAAAACTCTCGAAAATCCTAGAAAATACTAGAAAAACCCTAAAAAACCCTCGAAAACCCCAGAAAACCCTTTTGAAAACCCTAGAAAAACCTAGAAAATCCTAGAAAAGCGTAGAAAACCCTAGAAAATCCTACAAAAACCCTCAAACACCCTAGAAAAATCCTAGAAAAGCGTAGAAAACCCCAGAAAACCCTAGAAAACCCTAAAAAACACTAGAAAACCCTAGAAAACCTTAGAAAACCCTAGAAAAACCTAGAAAACCCTAGAAAAAACCTAGAAATCCATAAAAAAACTCTCAAAAATCCTAGAAAATACTAGAAAAACACTAAAAGACCCTCGAAAACCCTAGAAAACCCTTAAAACCCTAGAAAAACCCTAAAAAATCCTACAAAAGCATAGAATACCCTATAAAACCCTAGAAACCCTTACAAAAACCCTCAAAAACCCTTGAAAATCCTAAAAAACCCTAGAAAATCCTAGAAAAGCGTAGAAAACCCTAGAAAACCCTAGAAAAGCGTAGAAAACCCTAGAAAACCCTTGAAAACGCTAAAAAACCCTAGAAAAACCTAGA
The DNA here is from genome assembly GCF_003086295.3 of Arachis hypogaea. Taxonomy (NCBI): domain Eukaryota; kingdom Viridiplantae; phylum Streptophyta; class Magnoliopsida; order Fabales; family Fabaceae; genus Arachis; species Arachis hypogaea. The sequence goes on along the minus strand of NW_027255463.1, from coordinate 6,547 downwards.
AAAACCCTAGAAAACCTTAGAAAATCCTAGAAAAACCGTAGAAAACCATAAAAAACTCTCGAAAATCCTAAAAAATACTAGAAAAAAACTAAAAAAAACCCTCGAAAACCCTAGAAAACCCTTGAAAACCCTAGAAAAACCCTAGAAAATCCTAGAAAAGCGTAGAAAACCCTAGAAAACCCTACAAAAACCCTCAAAAACCCTAGAAAAACCCTAGAAAAGCGTAGAAAACCCCAGAAAACCCTAGAAAACTATAAAAAACCCTAGAAAACCCTAGAAAATCCCTAGAAAACCTTAGAAAACCCTAGAAAAAACCTAGAAAACTATAAAAAGCTCTCGAAAATCTTAGAAAATACTAGAAAAAGCCTAAAAAACCCTCGAAACCCTAGAAAACCCTTGAAAACCCTAGAAAAAGCGTAGAAAATCCTAGAAAAGCGTAGAAAACCCTAGAAACCCCAACAAAAACCCTCAAAAACCATAGAAAATCCTAAAAAACCCTAGAAAAACCCTAGAAAAACCCTAGAAAATCCTAGAAAACCTCAGAAAACCCTAGAAAACCCTAAAAACCCCTAGAAACCCCTAGAAAAATCCTAGAAACTAAAAAACCCTAGAAAAACCCTAAAAAGCCTAGAAAAACCCTAGAAAATCCTAGAAAACCTCAGAAAACCCTAGAAAACCCTAAAAAACCTAGAAATCCCTAGAAAAATCCTAGAAAACCTTGGAAAATCCTAGAAAAACCTAGAAAAACCCTAAAAACCCTCGAAAACCTAGAAAAACCTAGAAAATCCTAGAAAACGCTAGAAAAAACCCTAAAAACCCTAGAAAATCCTAGAAAACCTAGAAAATCCTAGAAAAACCCTAAAAAACCTAGAAAACCTAGAAAAACCCTAGAAAATCCTAGAAAAGCGTAGAAAACCCAGAAAACCCTAGAAAACCCTAAAAAACCCTAGAAAACCCTAGAAAAATCCTAGAAAACCTTAGAAAATCCTAGAAAAAACCTGAAAACATAGAAAACCATAAAAAACTCTCGAAAACCTAGAAAAACTAGAAAAAGCATAAAAATCCCTGAAAACCCTAGAAAAACCTGAAAACCTAGAAAAACCTAGAAAATCCTAGAAAAGCGTAGAAAACCTAGAAAACCCTAAAAACCTAGAAAAACCTAGAAAACCTTAGAAAATCCTAGAAAAACCTCGAAAACCTAGAAAACCGTAAAAACTCTCGAAAATCCTAGAAAATACTAGAAAAACCCTAAAAACCCTCGAAAACCCTAGAAAACCCTTGAAAACCCTAGAAAAACCTAGAAAATCCTAGAAAAGCGTAGAAAACCCTAGAAAATCCTACAAAAACCCTCAAAAACCTAGAAAAACCCTAGAAAATCCTAGAAAAAGTAAAAACCCTAGAAAACCTAGAAAACCTAAAAAACCTAGAAAACCCTAGAAAAACCTAGAAAACCTAGAAAACTAGAAAAACCTAGAAAACCTAGAAAAAACCTAGAAATCCATAAAAAAAACTCTCAAAAATCCTAGAAAATACTAGAAAAACGCTAAAAGACCCTCAAAAATCCTAGAAAACCCTTAAAAACCCTAGAAAAACCTAAAAAAATCCTACAAAAGCGTAGAATACCCTATAAAACCCTAGAAACCTTACAAAAACCTCAAAAACTCTGAAAACCCTAAAAAACCCTAGAAAATCCTAGAAAAGCGTAGAAAACCCTAGAAAACCTAGAAAACCCTAGAAAATCCTAGAAAAGCGTAGAAAACCTAAAAACCCTTGAAAACGCTAAAAAACCCTAGAAAAACCTAGAAAAACCCTAGAAAACCTTAGAAAGAAAAACTCTCGAAAACCCTAGAAAACCATAAAAAACTCTCGAAAATCCTACAAAATACTAGAAAAACCCTAAAAAAAACCCTCGAAAACCCTAGAAAACCCTTGAAAACCCTAGAAAAATCCTAGAAAATCCTAGAAAAGCGTAGAAAATCCTAGAAAACCCTACAAAAACCCTCAAAAACCCTAGAAAAATCCTAGAAAAGCGTAGAAAACCCCAGAAAACCCTAGAAAACTATAAAAAACCCTAGAAAACCCTAGAAAACCCTAGAAAACCTTAGAAAACCCTAGAAAAAACCTAGAAAACTATAAAAAGCTCTCGAAAATCTTAGAAAATACTAGAAAAAGCCTAAAAAAACCCTCGAAAACCCTAGAAAACCCTTGAAAACCCTAGAAAAACCGTAGAAAATCTAGAAAAGCGTAGAAAACCCTAGAAAACCCTAGAAACCCCAACAAAACCCACAAAAACCATAGAAAATCCTAAAAAACCCTAGAAAATCCCTAAAAACCCTAGAAAAAACCCTAGAAAATCCTAGAAAACCCAGAAAACCCTAGAAAACCCTAAAAACCCTAGAAAACCCCTAGAAAAATCCTAGAAAACCATAGAAAATCGTAGAAAAACCTCGAAAACATAGAAAACATAAAAAACTCTCAAAATACTAGAAAAACCCTAAAAAACCCTCGAAACCCTAAAAACTCTTGAAAACCCTAAAAAAAAACCATAGAAAATCCTAGAAAAGCGTAGAAAACCCTAGAAAACCTAAAAAACCCTAGAAAACCCTAGAAAAACCCTAGAAAACCTTAGAAAATCCTAGAAAAACCTCGAAAACCATAGAAAACCATAAAAACTCTCGAAAATCTAAGAAAATACTAGAAAAACCTAGAAAACCCTAGAAAAAACCTAGAAAAACCTAGAAAACCCTAGAAAACCTAGAAAAACCCCTCGAAAACCCTAGAAAACCCTAGAAAACCCTAGAAGATCCTAGAAAACCCTCGAAAATCATAGAAAATCCTAAAAAACCTTGAAAATTTCTAGAAAAACCCTAAAAATCCTCGAAAACCCTAGAAAAACCCTAGAAAATCCTGCCTAGAAAAACGCCTAGAAAATCGAAAAATCCTAGAAAACCCTAAAAACTAAAAACTGTAGAAAAACCTAGAAAATCCTAGAAAAGCGTAGAAAACCCCAGAAAAACCTAGAAAACCCTAAAAACCCTAGAAAAATCTAGAAACCTTAGAAAATCCTAGAAAAAAACCTCGAAACCATAGAAAACCATAAAAAACTCTCGAAAATCTAGAAATACTAGAAAAGCATAAAAATCCCTCGAAAACCCTAGAAAACCCTTGAAAACCCTAGAAAAACTCTAGAAAATCTAGAAAAGCGTAGAAAATCCTAGAAAACCTAAAAAACCCTAGAAAAACCCTAGAAAACCTAGAAAATCCTAGAAAAACCCTCGAAAACCGTAGAAAACCGTAAAAAACTCTCGAAAATCCTAGAAAATACTAGAAAAAGCATAAAATCCCTCGAAAACCCTAGAAAACCCTTGAAAACCCTAGAAAAACTCTAGAAAATCCTAGAAAAGCGTAGAAAATCGAGAAAACCCTAAAAACCCTAGAAAAACCTAGAAAACCTTAGAAAAATCCTAGAAAAACCCTCGAAAACCGTAGAAAACCATAAAGAACTCGCAAAAATCCTAGAAAATACTAAAAAAACCCTAAAAAACCTCGATAACCCTAGAAAACCCTTGAAAACCCTAGAAAAACCCTAGAAAATCCTAGAAAAAGCGTAGAAAATCCTAGAAAACCCTAGAAAAACTCTAGGAAAATCCTAGAAAAGCGTAGAAAACCCTTGAAAACCTTGAAAAACCCTAGAAAAACACTAGAAAAACCTAGAAAAACCTAGAAAAAACCCTAGAAAACCTTAGAAAATCCTAGAAAAACCCTCGAAAACCGTAGAAAACCCATAAAAAACTCTTGAAAATCCTAGAAAATACTAGAAAAACCCTAAAAAACCCTCGAAAACCCTAGAAAACCTTGAAAACCCTAGAAAAACCCTAGAAAATCCTACAAAAGCGTAGAAAACCCTAGAAAACCCTACAAAAACCCTCAAAAACCCTAGAAAAACCCTAGAAAAGCGTAGAAAACCCCAGAAACCCTAGAAAACATAAAAACCCCCTAGAAAACCCCTAGAAAAAATTCTAGAAAACCTTAGAAAACACTAGAAAAACCTAGAAAATTATAGAAAAAACCTAGAAAACTATAAAAAGCTCTCGAAAATCTTAGAAAATACTAGAAAAAGCCTAAAAACCTCGAAAACCCTAGAAAACCCTTGAAACCCTAGAAAAACCGTAGAAAATCCTAGAAAAGCGTAGAACACCCTAGAAAACCCTAGAAACCCAACAAAAACCCTCAAAAACCATAGAAAACTAAAAAACCTAGAAAAAACCTAAAACCTAGAAAAACCTTAGAAGATCCTAAAAACCCAGAAAACCAGAAACCCTAAAAAAACCCTAGAAACCCTAGAAAATCCTAGAAAACCTAGAAAATCCTAGAAAAACCTCGAAAACTGAGAAAACCATAAAAAAACTCTCGAAAATCCTAGAAAATACTAGAAAAACCTAAAAAAACCCTCGAAAACCCTAGAAAACCCTTGAAAACCCTAGAAAAACCCTAGAAAATCCTAGAAAAGCGTAGAAAACCCTAGAAACCCTACAAAAACCCTTAAAACCCTAGAAAACCCTAGAAAAGCGTAGAAAACCCCAGAAAACCCTAGAAAAACTATAAAAAACCCTAGAAAATTCCTAGAAAACCTTAGAAAACCCTAGAAAAACCTAGAAAACCCTAGAAAAAACCTAGAAAACTATAAAAAGCTCTCAAAAATCTTAGAAAATACTAGAAAAAGCCTAAAAAAACCTCGAAAACCCTAGAAAACCCTTGAAAACCCTAGAAAAACCGTTAGAAAATCCTAGAAAAGCGTAGAAAACCCTAGAAAACCCTAGAAACCCCAACAAAAACCCTCAAAAACCATAGAAAATCCTAAAAAACCCTAGAAAAACCCTAAAAACCCTAGAAAAACCCTAGATAATCCTAGAAAACCCCAGAAAACCCTAGAAAACCCTAAAAACCCTAGAAACCCCTAGAAAAATCCTAAAACCTTAGAAAATCCTAGAAAAAACCTCGAAAACCATAGAAAACCATAAAAAACTCTCGAAAATCTAGAAAATGCTAGAAAAACCCCAAAAAACCCTCGAAAACCCTAGAAAACTTTTGAAAACCCTAGAAAAACCATAGAAATCCAGAAAAGCGAGAAAACCCTGGAAACCTAAAAAACCCAAGAAACCCTAAAAAACCCTAGAAAACTTAAAAAATCTAGAAAACCTCGAAACCATAGAAAACAAAAAAACTCTCGAAATCTAGAAAATACTAGAAAAAACCTAAAAAACCTAGAAAAAACCTAGAAAAACAGAAAACCTAGAAAACCTAAAAAAAACCCTCGAAACCCTAGAAATCCTAGAAGACCCTAGAAAACCCTCGAAAATCATAGAAACCCAAAAAAACTTGAACTAGAAAAACCCTAAAACCCTCGAAACCTAGAAAAACCTAGAAAATCCTAGAAAACGCTAAGAAAACCCTCAAAACCCTAGAAAATCCTAGAAAATCTAGAAAAACCCTAAAAAACTAGAAAACCGTAGAAAACCCTAGAAATCCTAGAAATTCCTAGAAAACCCTCGAAAATCTAGAAAACCTAGAAAAAACCCTAGAAAACCTAGAAAAACGCTAGAAAAACCTAAAAACCCTAGAAAACCTAGAAAATCCTAGAAAACCCTAAAAACTAGAAAAACCCTAGAAAAACCTAGAAAATCCTAGAAAACCGAAAACCCAGAAAACCCTAGAAAACCCTAAAAAACCTAGAAAACCTAGAAAACCTAGAAAACCTAGAAAATCCTAGAAAAACCTCGAAAACCATAGAAAACCATAAAAAACTCGAAAATCCTAGAAAATACTAGAAAAACTAAAAACCCTCGAAAACCCTAGAAAACCCTTGAAAACCTAGAAAAACCTAGAAAATCCTAGAAAAAGAAAATCCTAGAAAACCCTAAAAACCCTAGAAAACCTTAGAAAATCCTAGAAAAACCCTCGAAAACCGTAGAAACCGTAAAAAACCTCGAAAATCCTAGAAAATACTAGAAAAACCCTAAAAAACCCTCGAAAACCCTAGAAAACCTAGAAAACCCTAGAAAATCCTAGAAAATAGAAACCTAGAAAACCTAGAAAAACCTAGAAACCCTAGAAAAACCTAGAAAACCTAGAAAATAGAAAACCCAAGAAAACCCTAGAAAAACCCTAAAAAACCTAGAAAACCCTAAAAACCCTAGAAAACCTAGAAAACCTAGAAAAACCTAGAAAACCTAGAAAAAACCTAGAAAACCATAAAAAACTCTCAAAAATCCTAGAAAATACTAGAAAAACCCTAAAAACCCTCGAAAACCCTAGAAAACCCTTAAAAACCCTAGAAAAACCCTAAAAAATCCTAAAAAGCGTAGAACCCTTAAAACCCTAGAAACCCTAAAAAACCCTAAAAACCTTGAAAATCCTAAAAAACCCTAGAAAATCCTAGAAAAGCGTAGAAAACCCTAGAAAACCCTAGAAAACCCTAGAAAATCCTAGAAAACGTAGAAACCCTAGAAAACCTTGAAAACCTAAAAAACCCTAGAAAAACCTAGAA
>NW_027255462.1:0-92500 GCF_003086295.3 Arachis hypogaea | reverse complement strand
AAACCCTGGAAAAACCCCAAGAAAACCCAAGAAAATCCTGGAAAAACATAGAAAACCCTAGAAAACTATAGAAAAACCGTAAAAAATTCTAGAAAAACCAAAGATAACCCTTAAAAATCATAGAAAACCATAGAAAATTTTAGAAAAATCTAGAAAACCCTAGAAAACTCTAGAAAAACCTTCAAAACCCTAGAAAAATTCTAGAAAATCCTAAAAAACTCTAGAAAAACCATAGAAAATCCTAAAAAATTTTAGAAAACCCTAGAAAAACCTAGAAAACCGTAGAAAATCCTTCAAAAACCCTAAAAAACCTTAGAGAACCCAAGAAAATCCTAAGAAAACACTAAAAAATCCTAGAAAATCCTAGAAAACTCTAGAAAAATCGTAAAAAATCCTAGAAAATATTAAAAAACCCTAGTAAATCCCAGAAAAACCCTAAGAAAACCCTAGAAAATCCAAGAAAAAACCTAAAAACCATTGAAAAACCCTCGAAAACACTAGGAAATTCTAGAAAACCCAAGAAAACGCTAGAAATCCCTAAAAATCCCTAGAAAACCCCAAAAAATCATAGAAAACCCTAAGAAAATCCTAAAAACCCTAAAAAAACATAGAAAATCCTAAAGAAATCCTTGAAAACCCTAGAAAAAGCCTAGAAAATCCTAAAAAATACTAAAAAACCTAGAAAACCCTAGAAAACCCTAGAAAATCTAAGAAAAATCCTAAAAAAACAAAGAAAATCCTAAAAAAAACCCAAGAAAATTCTAGAAAAATCTAGAAAAACCCTAGAAAACCCTAGAAAATCGTAGAAAATACTAGAAAACCCTAGAAAACCCCAAGAAAACCCAAGAGAATGCTAGAAAAACATAGAAAACCCTAGAAAAACCGTAAAAACTCCAAGAAAAACCAAAGAAAACCCTAAAAAATCATAAAAAATTATAGAAAATCTTAGAAAAATCTAGAAAATCCTAGAAAACTCTAGAAAAACCTTCAAAACCCTAGAAAAACTCTAGAAAATCCTAAAAAACTCTAGAAAAACCATAGAAAATCATAAAAAATCTTAGAAAACCCTAGAAAAACCTAGAATACCGTATAAAATCCTTCAAAAACTATAAAAAACCCTAGAGAACCCAAGAAAACCCTAAAAAATCCTAGAAGATCCTAGAAAACCCTAGAAAAACCGAAAAAATCCTAGAAAATATTAGAAAACCCTAGAAAATCCTAGAAAAACCCTAGAAAACCCTAAGAAAACCCTAAAAAATCCAAGAAAAAACCTAAAAACCATTGAAAAACCCTCGAAAACACTAGAAGATCATAGAAAACCCAAGAAAACACTAGAAATCCCTAAAAATCCCTAGAAAATCCTAAAAAATCTTAGAAAACCTTAGAAAAACCTAGAAAACCGTAGAAAATCCTTCAAAATCCCTAAAAAACCCTAGAGAACCGAAGAAAACCCTACGAAAACCCTAGAAAAACATAGAAAACTCTAGAAAAACCTAGAAAAACCGTAAAAAATTTTAGAAAAACCAAAGAAAACCCTAAAAAATCATAGAAAATCATAAAATTATTAGAAAAATATAAAAAACCTAGAAAACTCTAGAAAAACCTTCAAAACCCTAGAAAAACTCTAGAAAACCCTAAAAAACTTTAGAAAAACCATAGAAAATCCTAAAAAATCTTAGAAAACTCTAGAAAAACCTAGAAAACCGTAGAATATCCTTCAAAACACCTAAAAAACCCTAGAGAACCCAAGAAAACCCTAGGAAAACCCTAAAAAATCCTAGAAGATCCTAGAAAACCCTAGAAAAACCTTAAAAAAATCCTAGAAAAGATTAGAAAATCTTAGAAAATCCCAGAAAAATCCTAGAAAACTCTAAGAAAATCCTAGAAAATCCAAGAAAAACCTAAAAACCATTGAAAAACCTTCGAAAACATTAGGAAATCCTAGAAAACCCAAGAAAACACTAGAAATCCCTAAAAATCCCTAGAAAACTCTAAAAAATCATAGAAAACCCTAAGAAAACCCTAAAACCCTCGAAAAACATAGAAAACCCTTAAAAAATCCTTGAAAACCCTAGAAAATCCAAGAAAAAACCTAAAGAACAAAGAAAATTCTAAAAAACCCAAGAAAATCTTAGAAAAACGTAGAAAAACGCTAGAAAACCCTGGAAAATCCTAGAAAATTCTAGAAAATACTAGAAAACCCTGGAAAATCCCAAGAAAACCCAAGAAAAACATAGAAAACCCTAGAAAAACTGTAAAAAATCCTAGAAATACCAAAGAAAACCCTAAAAAATCTTAGAAAACCATAAAAAATCTTAGAAAAATCTAGAAAACCCTAGAAAACTCTAGAAAACCTTCAAAACCCTAGAAAAATCCTAGAAAACCCTAAAAAACTCTAGAAAAACCATAGAAAATCCTAAAAAATCTTAGAAAACCCTAGAAAAACCTAGAAAATCGCATAAAATCCTTCAAAAATCCTAAAAAACCCTAGAGAACCCAAGAAAATCGTAAGAAAACCCTACAAAATCCTAGAAGATCCTAGAAAACACTAGAAAAACCGTAAAAAATCCTAGAAAATATTAGAAAACCTTAGAAAATCCCAAAAAAAACCCTAAGAAAACCCTAGAAAATCTAAAAAAAACGTAAAAACCATTGAAAAACCCTCGAAAACACTAGGAAATCCTAGAAAACCCAAGAAAACACTAGAAATCCCTAAAAATCCCTTGAAAACCCTAAAAAATCATAGAAAACCCTAAAAACCCTCGAATAACATAGAAAATCCTAAAGAAATCCTTGAAAACCCTAGAAAAAGCCTAAAAAATCCTAAAAAATACTAAAAACCTAGAAAAACCCTAGAAAACCCTAAAAAATCCAAGAAAATCCTAAAAAAACAAAGAAAATACTAAAAAAATCCAAGAAAATCCTAGAAAAACCTAAAAACCCAAGAAAACCCTAGAATATCCTAGAAAATACTACAAAACCCTGGAAAACCCCAAGAAAATCCTAGAAGAACATAGAAAACCCTAGAAAATCCTAGAAAAATCGTAAAAAATTCTAGAAAAACCCAAGAAAACTCTAAAAAATCATAGAAAATCATAGAAAATCATAGAAAAATCTAGAAAATCCTAGAAAACTCTAGAAAAAGCTTCAAAACCCTAGAAAACCCTAGAAAACACTAAAAAACTCTAGAAAAACCATAGAAAATCCTAAAAAATCTTAGAAAACCCTAGAAAAACCGTAAAAAAATCCTAGAAAAACCAAAGAAAACCCTAAAAAATCATAGAAAACTATAAAAAATCTTAGAAAAATCTAAAAAACCCTAGAAAACTCTAGAAAAACCTTCAAAACCCTAGAAAAACTCTAGAAAACTCTAAAAAATCTTAGAAAAATCTAAAAAACCCTAGAAAATTCTAGAAAATCCTAGAAAACTCTAGAAAAATCGTAAAAAGTTCTAGAAAATATTAGAAAACCCTAAGAAAACCCTAGAAAATCCAAGAAAAAACCTAAAAACCATTGAAAAACCCTCGAAAACACTAGGAAATCCTAGAAAACCCAAGAAAACGCTAGAAATCCCTAAAAATCCCTAGAAAATCCCAAAAAATCATAGAAAACCCTAAGAAAATCCTAAAAACCCTCGAAAAACATAGAAAATCCTAAAGAAATCCTTGAAAACCCTAGAAAAAGCCTAGAAAATCCTAAAAAATACTAAAAGAACTAGAAAACCCCTAGAAAACCTTAGAAAATCTAAGAAAAATCCTAAAAAACAAAGAAAATCCTAAAAAAAAACCCAAGAAAATCCTAGAAAAACCTAAAAACCCTAGAAAATCCTAGAAAATACTAGAAAACCCTGGAAAACCCCAAGAAAATCCAAGAAAATCCTACAATAACATAGAAAACCCTAGAAAATCCTAGAAAAACCGTAAAAAATTCTAGAAAAACCCAAGAAAATCCTAAAAAATTATAGAAAATCATAGAAAATCTTAGAAATATCTAGAAAACCTTAAAAAACTCTAGAAAAAGCTTCATAACCCTAGAAAAATCCTAGAAAACACTAAAAAAACTCTAGAAAAACCATAGAAAATCCTAAAAAATCTTAGAAAACCCTAGAAAAACTGTAAAAAATCCTAGAAAAACCAAAGAAAACCCTAAAAAATCATAGAAAATAATAGAAAATCTTCGAAAAATCTAAAAAAATCCTAGAAAACTCTAGAAAAACATTCAAAACCCTAGAAAAACTATAGAAAATCCTAAAAAATCTTAGAAAACCCTAGAAAAATCTAGAAAAATGTAAAAAATCCTTCAAAAACCCTAAAAAACCCTAGAAAACCCAAGAAAACCCTAAGAAAATCCTAAAAAATCCTAGAAGATCCTAGAAAACCCTAGAAAAACCGTAAAAAATCCTAGAAAATATTAGAAAACCTTAAAAAATCCCCGAAAAACCTCTAGGAAACCCTAAGGAAACCCTAGAAAATCCAAGAAAAAACCTAAAAACCATTGAAAAACCCTCGAAAATACTAGGAAATCCTAGAAAACCCAAAAAAACACTAGAAATCCCTAAAAATCCCAAGAAAACCCTAAAAAATCATAGAAAATCCTAAGAAAACCCTAAAAACCCTCGAAAAATATAGAAAATCCTAAAGAAATCATTGAAAACCCTAGAAAAAGCCTAGAAAATCCTAAAAAATACTAAAAAACCTAGAAAAATCCTAGAAAATCTAAGAAATATCCTAAAAAAACAAAGAAAACCTTAAAAAAACCCAAGAAAAACCTAGAAAAACCTAGAAAACCCTAAAAATCCCTAGAAAATCCTAGAAAACTTTGTAAAACCCCAAGAAAATCCTATAAAAACATAGAAAACCCTAGAAAAACCGTAAAAACCCTCGAAAAAAATAGAAAATCCTAAAGAAATCCTTGAAAAACCTAGAAAAAGCCTAGAAAATCCTAAAAATAGTAGAAAACCTAGAAAACCCTAGAAAATTCAAGAAAAATCCTAAAAAACAAAGAAAATCCTAAAAAAACCCAAGAAAATCCTAGAAAAACCTAGAAAAACCCTAGAAAATCATATAAAATACTAGAAAACCCTGAAAAACCCCAAGAAAATCCTAAAAAAATATAGAAAATTCTATAAAATCTTAGAAAAATCGTAAAAAAATCCTAGAAAAACCAAAGAAAACCCTAAAAAATCATAGAAAACCATAGAAAATCTTAGAAAATCTAGAAAATCCTAGATAACTCTAGAAAAACCTTCAAAACCCTAGAAAGCCCTAAAAAACTCTAGAAAAATCATAGAAAATCCTAAAAAATATTAGGAAATCCTAGAAAAACCTAGAAAACCTTAGAAAATCCTTCAAAAACAAAAAAAAAACCCTAGAGAACCTAAGAAAACCCTAAGAAATTCTAGAAGATCCTAGAAAACACTAGAAAAATCGTAAAAAATCCTAGAAAATCCCAGAAAAACCCTAGAAAACCTTAAGAAAACCCTAGAAAATCCAAGAAAAAACCTAAAAACCATTGAAAAACCCTCGAAAACACTAAGAAATCCTAGAAAACCCAAGAAAACACTAGAAATCCCTAAAAATCCCTGGAAAACTCTAAAAAATCATAGAAAACCCTAAGAATACCCTAAAAACCCTAAAAAAATAGAAAATTCTCAAGAAATCCTTGAAAACCCTAGAAAAAGCCTAGTAAATCCTAAAAAATACTAAAAAAGATAGAAAAACTCTAGAAAACCCTAGAAAATCCAAGAAAAATCCTAAAAAACCCAAGAAAATCCATGAAAAACCAAGAAAAATCCTAGAAAACCATAGAAAATACTAGAAAACCCTGGAAAACCCCAAGAAAATCCTAGAAAAACATCGAAAACCCTAAAAAACCGTCAAAAATCCTAGAAAAATCATAGAAAACCATACAAAATCTTAGAAAAATCTAGAAAACCCTAGAAAACTCTAGAAAATCCTTCAAAACCCTAGAAAAACCCTAGAAAACCCTAAAAAACTCTAGAAAAACCATAGAAAATTGTAAAAAATCTTAGAAAACCCTAGAAAAACCTAGAAAACTGTAGAAAATCCTTCAAAAACCCTAAAATTTCCTAGAGAACCCAAGAAAACCCTAAGATAACCCTAAAAAATCCTAGAAGATCCTAGAAAAATCGTAAAAAATCCTAGAAAATATTAGAAAACCCTAGAAAATCCCAAAAAAACCTAAACCCTAAGAAAACCCTAAACCCCAAACCCTAAACCCCAAAGAAAATCCTAGAAAACCCTAGAAAATCCAAGAAAAAAACTAAAAACCATTGAAAAATCCTCGAAAACACTATGAAATCCTAGAAAACCCAAGAAAATACTAAAAATCCCTAAAAATCCCTAGAATACCCTAAAAAATCATAGAAAATCCTATGAAAACCCTAAAAACCTACGAAAAATATAGAAAATCCTAAAGAAATCCTTGAAAACCATAGAAGAAGCCTAGAAATTCCTAAAAAATACTAAAAAACCTAGATAAACACTAGAAAACCCAAGAAAATCGCAGAAAAATCCTAAAAAAAAATCCTAAAAAACTCAAGGAAATCCTAGATAAACCTAGAAAAATCCTAGAAAACCCTAGAAAATCCTAGAAAATACTAGAAAACCCTGGAAAATCCTAAGAAAATCCAAGAAAATCTTAGAAAAACATAGAATACCATAGAAAACTCTAGAAAAACCGTAAAAAAATCCTACCAAAGAAAACCCTAAAAAATCATAGAAAACCATAGAAAATCATCGAAAAATCTAGAAAACCCTAGAAAACTCTAGAAAAACCTTCAAAACCTTAGAAAAACCCTCAAAAACCCTAAAAAACTCTAGAAAAATCATAGAAAATCCTAAAAAATCTTAGAAAACTCTAGAAAAACCTAGAAAACCGTAGAAAATCCTTCAAAAACCCTAAAAAACCCTAGAAAATCGTAGAAAATCCTAGAAAATACTAGAAAACCCTGGAAAAATCCAAGAAAATCCAAGAAAATCCAAGAAAAACATAGAAAACCCTAGAAAATTTTAGAAAAACCGTAAAAAATTCTAGAAAAACCCAAGAAAATCCTAAAAAATGATAGAAAATCATAGAAAAACCGTAAAAAAATCCTAGAAAAACCAAAGAAAACCGTAAAAAATCATAGAAAATCTTAGAAAAATCTAAAAAATCATAGAAAACTCTAGAAAAACTTTCAAAACCCAAGAAAAACCCTAGAAAACCCTAAAAAACTCTAGAAAAACCATAGAAAATCCTAAAAAATCTTAGAAAACCCTAGAAAAATCTAGAAAACCGTAGAAAATCCTTCAAAAACTCTAAAAAACCTTAGAAAACCCAAGAAAACCCTAACAAAACCCTAAAAATCCCTAGAAGATCCTAGAAAACCCTATAAAAACCCTAAAAAATCCTAGAAAATATTAGAAAACTCTAGAAAATTCTAGAAAAACCTCTAGAAAACCCTAAGGAAACCCTGGAAAATACAAGAAAAAATCTAAAAACCATTGAAAAACCCTCAAACACACTAGGAAATCCTAGAAAATCCAAGAAAATACTAGAAATCCCTAAAAATCCCAAAAAAACCTAAAAAATCATAGAAAACCTTAAGAAAATCCTAAAAACCCTCGAAAAACATAGAAAATCCTAAAAAAAATCCTTGAAACCCAAGAAAAAGCCTAAAAAGTCTAAAAAATACTAAAAAACCTAGAAAAATCCTAGAAAACCCTAAAAAATCCAAGAAAAATCCTAAAAAAACAAAGAAAATCCTAAAAAAACCAAGAAAATCCTAGAAAAACCTAGAAAACGCTAAGAAACCCTAGAAAATCCCAGAAAACTCTGAAAAACCCCAAGAAAATCCTAGAAAAACATAGAAAACCCTAGAAAATCCTAGAAAAACCGAAAAAAACCCTCGAAAAACATAGAAAATCCTAAAGAAATTCTTGAAAACCCTAGAAAAAGCCTAGAAAATCCTAAAAAATAATAAAAAACCTAGAAAAACTCTAGAAAACCCTAGAAAATCTAATAAAAATCCTAAAAAACAAAGAAAATCCTAAAAAAACCCAAGAAAATCCTAAAAAAACTTAGAAAACCCTAGAAAATCCTAGAAAATACTAGAAAACCCTAGAAAACCACAAAAAAATCCTAGAAAACATAGAAAACCCTAGAAAATCTTAGAAAAACCGTGAAAAATTCTAGAAAAACCAAAGAAAACCCTAAAAAATCATAGAAAACCATAGAAAATCATAGAAAAATCTAGAAAACCTTAGAAAACTCTAGAAAAACCTTCAAAACCCTAGAAAAACCCTAGAAAACCCTAAAAAACTCTAGAAAAATCATAGAAAATTCTAAAAAATCTTAGAAAATCCTAGAAAAACCTAGAAAACCGTAGAAAATCCTTCAAAAACCCTAAAAAATCCTAGAGAACCCAAGTAAACCCTAAGAAAACCCTAAAAATTTCTAGAAGATCCTAGAAAACCCTAGAAAAATCGTAAAAAATCCTAGAAAATATTGGAAAACCCTAGAAAATCCTAGAAAAACCCTAAAAAACCTTAAGAAAACCCTAGAAAATCCAAGAAAAAACCTAAAAACCATTGAAAAATCCTCGAAAACCCTAGGGAATCCAAGAAAACCCAAGAAAACACTAGAAATCCCTAAAAATCCGTAAAAAACCCTAAAAAATCATAGAAAACCCTAAGAATACCCTAAAAACCCTAAAAAACATAGAAAATTCTAAAGAAATCCTTGAAAACCCAAGAAAAAGCCTAGTAACTCCTAAAAAATACTAAAAAATCTAGAAAAACCCTAGAAAATCCTTGAAAATCCAAGAAAAATCCTAAAAAAACCCAAGAAAAATCCTAGAAAAATCAAGAAAAATCCTAGAAAATCATAGAAAGTACTAGAAAACCCTAGAAAACCCCAAGAAAATCCTAGAAAAACATAGAAAACCATAAAAAACCCTAGAAAAACCGTAAAAAATCCTAGAAAAACCAAAGAAAATCTTAAAAAATCATAGAAAACCATAGAAAATCTTAGAAAAATCTAGAAAACCCTAGAAACTCTAGAAAAACCAAAGAAAATCCAAAAAAATCATAGAAAACCATAGAAAATCTTAAAAAAATCTAGAAAACCCTAGAAACTCTAGAAAAACTTTCAAAACCCTTGAAAACTCTAAAAAACTCTAGAAAAACTATAGAAAATTCTTAAAAATCTAAGAAAACCCAAGAAAAACCTAGAAAACTGTAGAAAATCCTTCAAAAACTCTAATATTTCCTAGAGAACCCAAGAAAACCCTAAGATAACCCTAAAAAATCCTAGAAGATACTAGAAAAACCTTAAAAAATCCTAGAAAATATTAGAAAACCCTAGAAAATCTCAGAAAAAACGTAAACCCTTAGAAAACCCTAAACCCTAAACCCTAAAATCTAAACCCCTAAAACCCTAAACCCTAGACCCTAGACCCTAGACCCTAGACCATAGACCCTAGACCCTAGACCCTAGACCCTAAATCCTAAACCCTAGACCCTAGACCCTAGACCCTAGACCCTAGACCCTAACCCCTAAACCCTAAACCCTAAACCCTTAAACCCCTAAACCCCTAACCCCCTAAAACCCTAAACCCTAAAACCCTAAACCCCTAAAACCCTAACCTGTAAAACCCTAAACCCCTAAAACCCTAGACCCCTAAACCCCAAACCTTAAACCCCAAATCCCAAATCCTAAACCCCAAACCCTAACCCCAACCACTAACCCCTAAATCCTAAATCCTAAACCCTAACCCCTAAACCCTAACCCCAAACCCCTAAACCCTAAAACCCTAAAACCCAAAACCCAAAACCCAAAACCCAAAACCCTAAACCTTAAACCCTCGAAAACCTTAGAAAACCTTAGAAAACCTTACGAAAACCCTAGAAATCTCTAGAAAACCCTGGAACACCCTAGAAAAAACCTAGACAACACTAGAAAAATCCTCAAAAACCTGTAAAAATCCAAAAAACCCTAGAAAATCCTCGAAAAAGATAGAAAACCTTAGAAAATCCCTAAAAAATCTTAGAAAACCACAGAAAACCCTAGAAATTCCAAGAAAAACCTAAAAAACCCCAAAAAAGTC
Source organism: Arachis hypogaea (assembly GCF_003086295.3). Lineage (NCBI taxonomy): Eukaryota > Viridiplantae > Streptophyta > Magnoliopsida > Fabales > Fabaceae > Arachis > Arachis hypogaea. Next base: position 82,392 of record NW_027255462.1, on the reverse strand, counting down.
CTAGAAAAACCGTGGAAAATGCTAGAAAAATCATCGAAAACCATAGAAAATCCTAAAAAAGCCTCGAAAACCCGAGAAAAACCTAAGAAACCCTAGAAATCCCTAGAAAATCCAAAAAACCCTAGAAAATCCTCGAAAAAGATAGAAAACCTTAGAAAATCCCTAAAAAATCTTAGAAAACCACAGAAAACCCTAGAAATTCCAAGAAAAACCTAAAAAACCCTAAAAAAGCCCTAGAAAAACCATGGAAAATCCTAGAAAAATCCTCGAAAACCATAGAAAACCCTAAAAAAGCCTCAAAAACCCGAGAAAAACTTAAGAAACCCTAGAAAATCTTAGAAAACCCTAGAAAAATCCTAGAAAACCCTAAAAAAGCCTCGAAAATACTAGAAAATCATAGAAAATCCTACAAAAACCCTCAAAAATCATAGAAAACCCTAGAAAACCCTACAAAAACCTAGAAAACCCTAGGAAACCCTAGAAAATAATAGAAAATCCTAGAAAAACCCCTAAAAACCCTAGAAAACTCTATAAAATCCTAGAAAAACCCTAAAAATCATAGAAAACCCTTAAAAATCCTAGAAAACACTAAGAAAACCTTAGAAAACTCTAGAAATTCCTAGAAAACCCTAGAAAAACACTAGAAAATTATAGAAAATGGTAGAAAACCATAGAAAACCCCTAGAAAAGACCAGAAAACCCTTGAACATCCCTAGAAAATGCTAGTAAATCGTAGAAAACCCAAAAATACCCTAAAAACCTTACAAAAATAATAGAAAACCTTAGAAACTACCAGAAAACCCTAATAAACCTTAGAAAACCCTTGAAAACACTAGAAAAACCTAGAAAATCCTAGAAAACTCTAGAAAACCGTAGAAAATCCTAGAGAAACTCTTGAAAAGCATAAAAGAACCCTCGAAAATCCTAGAAAATCATAAGAAAACCCTAGAAAACTGTAGAAAACATTAGAAAACCCTGGAAAACTCCTAGAAATTCCTAGAAAAACCTTCAAAAATCATAGAAAACCCTAAAAAACCCTCAAAAACACGAGAAAAAACCTAAGAGAACCATAGAAAACCCTAGAAATCCTTAGAAAACCCAAGAAAAATCTTAAAAAACCCTAAAAAACCCGAAGAAAACCTTAGAAAACCCTAGAAAAATCTAGAAGACTTTAGAAAATCCAAAAAAAACCCTAGAAAAAATCGAAAACCATAGAAAACCCTAAAAAAAGTCTCAAAATCCGTAGAAAATCATAGAAAATCCTACAAAACCTTCAAAAACCATAGAAAACCTTAGAAAACCCCTACAAAAACCTAGAAAATTCTAGGAAACCCTAGAAAATCATAAAAAATCCTAGAAAAATCCAAGACAACTCTAGAAAACCATATAAAATCCTAGAAAAATCCTCGAAAACTATAGAAAACCCTTAAAAAACCTCAAAAATCATAGAAAATCCTAAGAAAATCTTAGAAAACCCTAGAAATTACTAGAAAACCCTAGAAAAACACTAGAAAATCCTAAAAAATGGCAAAAAAGAATAGAAAACCCTTAGAAAAGCCCAGAAAACCCTTGAAAATCCATAGAAAACGCTAGTAAATCGTAGAAAACCTAAAAATACCCTAAAAACCCTAGAAAACCTTAGAAACTACTAAAAAAATCCTAAAAATCCTAGAAAACCCAAGAAAATACTAGAAAAACCCTAGAAAACCCTAGAAAATCCCAAAAAACCATTAGAAAATCCCAGAAAACCCTAGAAAATCCTAGAAAATTCAAAAATACCTAAAAACACTAGAAAACCTTAGAAAATAAAAAAACCTAGAAAACCTAAGAGAAACAATCAAAAACCATAGAAAACTATAAAAAAAGCCTCGAAAATCCTAGAAAATCCTAGAAAACCCTCAAAAACCATAGAGAACCCTAGGAAACCGCTAGAAAAACCTAGAAAACCCTTAGAAATCCCTAGAAAATCTTAGAAAACCTAAGAAAACCTTAGAAAACCTTGGAAAATCCTAGAAAACCCCAGAAAATCCTAGAAAATCCTAGAAAAACCTTCGAAAACCATAGAAAACCCTTAAAAACCCTCAAAAACCTTAGAAAATCATAAGAAAACATTAGAAAACCATAGAAATCACTATAAAATCCTAGAAAATTCTAAAAAAATCCTAGAAAACCCTAGAAAATCTTAAAAAATCCTAGAAAATCCTAGAAAATGGCAAAAAACCATAAAAACCCCAGAAAAACCTAGAAAACCCTAGAAAACCCTAGAAACTACCAGAAAAACCCTAAAACCTAGAAAACTCAAGAAAACACTAGAAAAACCCTAGAGAACCCTAAAAATCCTAGAAAACCCTATAAAATCGTAGAAAATGCTAGAAAAACCCTCAAAAACCATAGAAAATCCTAAAAAACCCTCGAAAACCCTAGAAAACCAAAAGAAAACCCAAGAAAACCGTAGAAAACACTAGAAAACCATTAGAAAACACTAGAAAACCCTCGAAAATCCTAGAAAACCATAAGAAAACCCTGGAAAACACTAGACATCCCTAGAAAACCCTTGAACACCCTAGAAAAAACCTAGAAAACCCTAGAAAGACCCTCGAAAACTGCAAAAAACACAAGAAAACTATAAAAAACCTTAGAAAACCCCCCGAAAACCATAGAAAACCCTAGAAAACTCCTTGAAATTCCTAGAAAATCATAGAAAACCCTGGAAAACAAAAAAAACCCTAAAAAACCCTAGAAAACCAAAGAAAACCCTAAAAAATCCTTGGAAAAACCCTAAAAAATACTAGAACAACCCTCGAAAACCAAAGAAAACCTTATAAAACACGAGAAAATCCGAAGAAAACCCTAGAAAACCCGAGAAATCTCTAGAAAACCCTTAAAAAATAGTAGAAAACCCTAAAAACTCTAAGAAAACCCTAGAAATCCCTAGGAAAAACCTAAAAAATTCTATAAAACCATAAAAAACACTAGAAAACACCTAGAAAACCCCAGAAAATTCCTAGAAAATCTTAGAAAACCTTAGAAAATCCTAGAAAATCATCGAAACCCCAAGAAAACCGCTAGAAAACCCCTGAAAACCCCTGAAAATCCCTAAAAATCCTAGAAAACGCAAAACTACCCTTAAAAACTCTAGAAAACGTTAGAAAATCCCAGAAAAAATCCTAAAAACCCAAGAAAATCCTATAAAAACCTCGAGAACCATAGAAAACCCTTGAAAACCAAAGAAAACCTTACGAAATTCCTAGAAAACCCTAGAAATCCCTAGAAAATCCTGGAACACCTTAGAAAAAACTTAGAAAACCCTAGAAAAACCCTCGTAAACCGTAAAAAATAAAAAACCCTAGAAAATCCCTAGAAATTCTTAGAAAACCACTGAAAACCCTAGAAAATCCATGAAAACCCGAAAAGACCCTAGAAAACACACCCTAGAAAAACCCTGAAAAATCCTAGAAAAACCCTCGAAAACCAAAGAAAACCCTAAAAAATCCTCGAAAACACGAGAAAAACCTAATAAAATCCTAGAAATCCCTAGAAATCCCTAGAAAATATTAGAAAATCTTAGAAAAATCCTAGAAACCCCTAAAAAACCCGAAAAAACCCTAGAAAGCCCTAGAAAGACCTGGAAGACCTTAGAAAATAAAAAACCCTAGAAAACCCTAGGAAAAAATCGAAAACTATAGAAAACCCTAAAAAAGCCTCGAAAACCTAGAAAATCATAGAAAATCCTACAAAAACCGTCGAAAACCATAGAAAACCCTAGAAAACCCCCATAAAACCCTAAAAAAACATAGAAAGACCCTCAAAACCCATAGAAAATCCTTAAAAACCCTCAAAAACCTTAGAAAACCCTAAAAAAACCTAGAAAACCCTAGAACTCCCTACAAAACCCTAGAAAAACCTTAGAAAATTCTAGAAAATGGCAGAAAACCATAGAAAACACCCTAGAAAAGCCCAGAAAATCCTTGAAAATCCGTGTAAATCGTAGAAAACCCAAAAATATCCTAAAAACCCTAGAAAAACCTTAGAAAACCTTAGAAACTACCAGAAAAACCCTAAAAACCCAAGAAAACACTAAAAAAATCCCAAAAAACCCTAGAAAATCATAGTAAACCCTAGAAAATGGTAGAAAATCCTAGAAAAACCTTCGAAGACCATAGAAAACACTAAAAAATCCTCAAAACCCTAGAAAACCATAAGAAAACCGTAGAAAATACTTGAAAACCCTATAAAAACCCAGAAATCCATTAGAAATTTCTAGAAAACCCTAGAAAATCTTGAAAAATCTAAAAATACTCTAAAAACGCTAGAAAACCTTAGAAAATAAAAAACCTAAAAAACCTTAAAAAAACAATCGAAAACTGTAAAAAAGCGTTAAAAATCCTAGAAAATCCTAGAAAAACGCTCGAAAACCATAGAAAATCCTAGGAAACCGCTAGAAAAACCTAGAAAACCTTTAGAAATCCCTAAAAAACCTAAGAAAACCCAAGAAAACCCTAGAAAATCCTAGAAAAACCCTCGAAAACTATAGAAAACCCCTAAAAACCCTCAAAAATCTTAGAAAATCCTAAGAAAATATTAGAAAACCCTAGAAATCCATAAAAAACCTAAAAAAACCTAGAAAATGCTAGAAAATGGCAGAAAACCATAAAAAACCCTAGAAAAACCTAAAATACCTTAGAAAACCCTTAGAAATCTATAGGAAACCCTAGAAAACCTAAGAAAACCCTAGAAAACCTTATAAACTACTAGAAAAACCCTAAAAAACCCTAGAAAACCCAAGAAAACACTAGAAAAATCCTAGAAAACCTTAGAAAACCGTAGAAAATCCAAGAAAAACCCTCAAAAATCATAGAAAACTCTAAAAACCCTCGAAAATCCTAGAAAACCATGAGAAAACCCTAGAAAACCGTTGAAAATACTAGAAAACCCTAAAAACCCCTTGAAAACCCTAGAAAACCATAAAAAACCCTAGAAAACACTATATATTCCTAGAAAACTCTAGAACACCCTAGAAAAAATCTAGAAAACCCTAGAAAAACCCTCGAAACCCGCAAAAAATCCAAGAAAACCATAAAAAACCCTAGAAAACCCCGAAAATTATAGAAAACCCTAGAAAACTCCTAGAAATTCCTAGAATATCACAGAAAATCTTAGAAAACAAAAAAAACCCTTAAAAACCCTAGAAAACCATAGAAAACATTAGAAAATCCTAGAAAATACTAGAAAAATCCTCGAAAACTAAAGTAATCCTTATAAAACACGAGAAAACCTGAGAAAACCCTAAGAAAATCTTAGAAAACACAAGAAATCTCTAAAAAAACCCTAGAAAAATAGTAGAAAACCCAAAAAAACCCTAAGAAAACCCTAGAAAAAACAAAAAAAATCATAGAAAACCGTAGAAAATACTAGAAAACCCCTAGAAAAAACCAGAAAACCCTAGAAATTCCTATAAAACCCTAGAAAGCCCTAGAAAATCCTAGAAAATCATAAAAACCCCAAGAAAACCCTTAGAAAACCCTGGAAAACCCTTGAAAATCCCTAAAAATCATAGAAAACCCAAAACTACCCTTAAAAACCCAAAACTACCCAGAAAAACCCTAAAACTACCTAGAAAAACCCTAAAAATCCAAAAAAACCCTATAAAAACCCTCGAAAACCATAGAAAACCCTCGAAAACTGTAGAAAACCTTACGAAAACCTTAGAAAACCTTAGAAATCCCTAGAAAGCCCTGGAACACCCTAAAAAAACCTAGAAATTTCTAGAAAACCCTAGAAAAACTCTCAAAAATCGTTAAAAACCCAAAAAAACTCTAGAAAAATACTCGAAAATCATAGAAAATCCTAGAAAACCTATAGAAATTCTTAGAAAACCACAGCAAACCCTAGAAAATCTAAGAAAAACCTAAAAAATCCTAGAAAACCCTAGAACAACCTAGAAAAACCCTGGAAAATCCTAGAAAAACCATCGAAAGCTATAGAAAACCCAAAAAACCCTCGAAAACTTGAGAAAAACCTAAGAAAACCCTAGAAAATCCTAGAAATCCCTAGAAAATCTTAGAAAACACTAGAAAAATCCTAGAAAACCCTAAAAAATCCTAGAAAACGCTAGAAAGACCTATAAGACCTTAGAAAATAAAAAATCTAGAAAACCCTTGGAAAAAATTGAAAACCATAGAAAACCCTAAAAAAGCCTCGAAAACCTTAGAAAATCATAGAAAATCCTATAAAAACCCTCGAAAATCATAGAAAAGCATAGAAAACCCCTATAAAAACCTAGAAAACCCTAGGAAACCCTAGAAAATTATAGAAAATCCTAGAAAAACCACAGAAAATCCAAGAAAACCCAATAAAATATTAGAAAAATCCTTAAAAACTATAGAAAACCCTTAAAAACTCTCAAAAACCTTAGAAAATCTTAAAAAACCCTAGAAATCCCTAAAAATCCTAGAAAAATCTTAGAAAATCCTAGAAAATGGCATAAAACCATAAAAAGCCCTAGAAAAATTTAGAAAACCCTTAGAAATTTCTAGAAAACCCAAGAAAACCTTAGAAAATATCAAAATACCCTAAAAACCCTAGAAAATCCAAGAAAACACTAGAAAAACCTTAGAAAACCTAGAAAATCTTAGAAAACCTTAGAAAACCGTAGAAAATCCTAGAAAAAACCTCAAAAACCATAGAAAACCCTAAAGACCCTCGAAATCCTTAGAAAACCATAAGAAAATCCTACAAAATCGTAGAAAACACTAGAAAACCCTAAAAAACCTCAAAAAACCATTAGAAAACCCTCGAAAACTCTAAAAAACCATAAGAAAACCCTAGAAAATGTTAGATATCCCTAGAAAAACCCTCGAAACCCGCAAAAAATCCAAGAAAACCATAAAAAACTCCCGAAAACCATAGAAAACCCTAGAAAACTCCTAGAAATTCCTAGAAAACCACAGAAAACTTTAAAAACCCCAAAAATATCCTAAAAACCCTAGAAAATCCTAGAAAAACCCTAGAAAATACTAGAAAAACCCTCGAAAACCAAAGAAAACGTTATAAAACACAAGAAAACCTGAGAAAACTCTAAGAAAACCCTAGAAAACCCTAGAAAACCCGAGAAATCTTTATAAAACACTAGAAAAACAATAGAAAACCGTAAAAAACCGTAAGAAAATCCTAGAAAAAACCTAAAAAATCCTAGAAAATCATAGAAAACACTAGAAAATCCCTAGAATTTCTTAGAAAACCCTAGAAAAACAGTAGAAAACCCTAAAAGACCCTAAGAAAATCTTAGAAAATCCCAGAAAAATCTAAAAAATTCTAGAAAACCCTAGAAAATCCTAGAAAATCATATAAACCGCAAGAAAACCCCTGGAAATCCTAAACTACCCTTAAAAATCTTAGAAAAACCCTAGAAAACGTTAGAAATTCCAGAAAAAATCCTAGAAACCAAAGAAAACTGTATAAAAACCCTCAAAAACCATAGAAAATTTTCAAAAACTGTAGAAAACCTTACGAAAGTCCTGGAAAACCCTAGAAATCACTAGAAAACCCTAGAACACCCTAGAAAAAACCTAGAAAACCCTAGAAAACTCAGAAAACCCTCGAAAACCGTAAAAACCCCAAAAAAACCTAGAAAATCCCTAGAAATTATTAGAAAACTGCAAAAAATCCTAGAAAATCTAAGAAAAACCCTCGAAAACAATAGAAAAAACCCTAAAAACCCCTCGAAAACCTGAGAAAAATCTAAGAATACCCTAGAAAACCTTAGAAAACCTTAGAAAAATTCTAGAAAACCCTAAAAAACCCGAAGAATTCTCTAGAAAAACCTACAAAACCTTACAGAATCCAAAAAATCCCTAGAAAACCCTAGGAAAAAATCGAAAACCATAGAAAACCCTAAAAAGTCTCGAAAACCCTAGAAAATCATAGAAAATCCTACAAAAATCCTAGAAAACCATAGAAAACCCCTACAAAAACCTAGAAAACCCTAGGAAACCTTAGAAAACCCTATAAATCCTAGAAAAATTCTCGAAAACTATAGAAAACCCTTAAAAACCTAGAAAATCTTAGAAAATCTTAGAAAACCCTAGAAAACCCCTAGAAAATCCTAGAAAATGGTAGAAAACCATAGAAAACCTAGAGAAACTTAGAAAACCCTAGAAACCCTAGAAAACCCAAGAAAACCTTAGAAACTACCAGAAAAACCCTAGAAAACTCTAGAAAACCCAAGAAAATACTAGAAAACCCTAGAAAACCCTAGAAAATCCTAGAAAACCGTAGAAAGTCTTAGAAAAATCCTCAAAAACCCTAAAAAACCCTCGAAATCCCTAGAAAACCATAAGAAAATCCTACAAAACAGTAGAAAACACTACAAAACCCTAAAAAACCCCAAAAAACCATTAGAAAACACTTGAAAACACTAGAAAACCCTAGAAAACCATAAGAAAACCTTAGAAAACACTAGATATCCCTAGAAAAACCCTCGAAACCCGCAAAAAATCCAAGAAAATCATAAAAAATTTCTAGAAAACCCCTGAAAACTATAGAAAACCCTAGAAAACTCCTAGAAATTCTTAGAAAACCCCAAAAAATCCTAGAAAACCCAAAAACCATAGAAAACCATAGAAAACCCTTGAAAATCCTAGAAAACCCCTAGAAAATACTGGAAAACCCCTCGAAAACCAAAGAAAACCCTATAAAACACGAGAAAACCTAAGAAAACCCTAAGAAAACCTAAGAAAACCTGAGAAATCTCTAGAAAACACTAGAAAAATAGTAGAAAACCCTAAAAAACCCTAAGAAAATCCTAGAAAACACTAGAAAAAACCTAAAAAGTCCTAGAAAACCGAAGAAAACACTAAAAAACCTTAGAATTTCCTAGAATATCCTAGAGAATCATAAAAACCCCAAGAAAACCCCAGAAAATCCCTGAAAATCCCTAAAAAAACCTCAGAAAACCCAAAACTACCCTTAAAAACCTTAGAAAAACCATAAAAAATATTAGAAAATCCCAGAAAAACCCTAAAAACCAAAGAAAACCCTATAAAAACTCTTAAAAACCATAGAAAACCCTCGAAAATCGTAGAAAACCTTATGAAAACCTTAGAAAACCCTAGAAATCACTAGAAAATACTAGAACACCCTAGAAAAAACCTAGAAAAACCCTCGAAAATCGTAAAAAAAAAAACCCTATAAAACCCCTAGAAATTCTTAGAAAACCACAGAAAACCCTAGAAAATCCAAGAAAAACCTAAAAAACACTAGAAAACCATACAACACCCAAGAAAAACCCTGGAAAATCCTAGAAAAACTCTCGAAAACCATAGAAAACCCTAAAAAATCCTCGAAAACCCGAGAAGAACCTAAGAAAACTATAAAAAATCCTAGAAATCCCTAGAAAACCTTAAAAAACCCAAGAAAAATCTTAGAAAAACCTAAACCCTAAACCATTAACCCTAAACCCTAAAACTCTAAAACCCTAAAACCTGAAACCCTAACCAAAACCCCCGAAACCCAAAACCCTAAACACGAAACCCTAAAACCCCTAAACCCTAAAACCCGAAACCCTAAACCCTAAAACCCTAAAACCCAAAACCCGAAACCCTAAATCCGAAACTCTAAACCCTAAACCCTAAACCCTAAAACCATAAACCCTAAACTATAAATCCTAAAACACCTAAAACCCCAAAACCCCAAAACCACAAATCCCAAAAAGCATGAAAACCCTAAAAATCATAAAACCCTAAAACCCTAAAACCATAAACCCCTAAACCCTAAACCTAAACACTAACCCTAAACTCTAACCCTAAACCCTGAATCCCAAATCCTAAAATCCCTAATACCTTAAAAACCCTAAACCCATAAAACCTTAAATCCAAAACCCTAAAACCCCTAAAAATCTTAAAACCCTAAAATCCTAAAAACCCTAAAACCTAAAACCCTTAAACCTTAAACCTAACCATAAACCCTAAACCCTAAAAATCCTAAACCTAAAAACCCAAAACCCCTAAAAATCCTAAACCCTAAAACCCTAAAATCCTAAAAATCCAAAAAATCTTAAACTCTAAACCTTAAAACCTAAAACCTCTAAATCATAAACTATAAATCCTAAACCATAAACCCCAAAAATCGTAAAACACTAACCCTAAACCCAAAAAACCCGAAAACCTTAAAAACCCAAAAATCCTAAAAATCCTAAAACCATAAACCATAAACTCTAAACCCTAAAACCCTAAATACCATAAAATGCTAAAAACGCTAAAAACCCTAAACCCCTAAACCCTAAATCCTAAAGCTAACCCTTATTCTTAAAACCTAAAAATCATAAAAACACTAACACCCTACAACCCTAAAAACCCTAAAACTCTAAAACCATAAAAATCCCCAAAACCCTAAACACCTAAACCCTAAATCCTAAATCCTAAACCCTAAACACTAACCCTAAATCCTAAACCGTAAAAACTTTAAAAACCAAAAAACTCTAAACCCTAAACTCGTAAACCCAAAAAATCCTAAACCCTAAACCCTAGACTTAATCCCTAAACACTAAACCCTTAAAACCCTAAATCCATAAACCCTTAAACCCTAAAAACCAAAAACCCTAAACTCAAACTCATAAACTCTAAACCCTAAACCCTAAAACTAATTCTAAACCATAACCATAAACCCTAAAAACCCTAATACCCTAAAACCCTAAAAACCTTAAACCCCTAAAACCATAAATCCCTAAACCCTAAACCTAACCACTAACCCTAAACCCTGAATCCTAAATCCTAAAAACCCAAAAACCCAAAAACCCTAAACCCCTAAAACCCTAAAATTCTAAACCCCTAAACCATAAACCTTAAACCATATACCCTAAACCTTAAACCCTAACGCTAAACCATAAACCCAAAACCCTAAAAACCCTAACACATTAAAAAACCTAAAAACACCAAAACCCTAAAACCTTAAAATCCCTAAAATCTTAAACCCTTAAACCCTAAACTACAAACATAATCCTAAACCATAAACCTTAAACGCAAAAAAAACATAAAAATCCAAAAGTCCAAAAACCCTAAAAATCCTACACACAAACCCTAAACACTAACCCTAAACCCTAAACCCTAAAAACCATAAAACCCTAAATACCCTAAAAACCCTAAAACCCTAAAAAACCTAAAATCCTAAATCCTTAAACCATAAACCTAACCTCTAACCCTAAACCCAAAAAATCCTAAAAAACCCCAAAAATTCAAAAACCCAAAACCCAAAAACCCTAAAATCTTAAAAATCCTAAAAACCCTAAAACCTTAAGCACTAAGCCTAAACCCCAAATCCTAACCCTAAACCCTAAAACCTTTAAAAAACCTAAAAACTTAAAATCATAAAACCCTACATCCCAAAAATCCTAAACTTTAAACCCTAAACCTAACCCCTAACTCTAAGCCCTAAACCTAATTCCTAACCCTAAACCCTAAACCCTAAACCTTAAATCCTAAACCCAAAAATAATAAAAAACTCAAAAACCTTAAAACACTAAAACTCTAAAAATTCTAAAAATCATAAAATCCTAAAACCCTATACCCATAAACTCTAAACCCTAAACACTAACCCTAAATCCTAAACACCATAAAAACCCTAAAAAACTCTAATACGCTAAATTATTAAACCCATAAACCCTAAACCCTAACCCTAACCACTAACTTTAAACCCTTAGGGTATTAGGAATTTTAGGATTTGGGATTCAGGATTTAGGGTTAGAGTTTAGGGTTAGTATTTAGGTTTTAGGGTTTAGGGGTTTATGGTTTTAGGGTTTTAGGGTTTTATGGTTTTTAGGGTTTTCATGCTTTTTGGTTTTTAGGTCTTTAGGGTTTATGATTTAGGGTTAGGGGCTAGGTTTATGGTTCAAGGGTTTATGTGTTTAAGGGTTTAGGGTTTTAGAGTTTTTTAGGATTTTTATATTTTTAGGGTTTTTAGAGGTTTAGGACTTATTTTAGGGTTTAGGATTTAGGGTTAGGGTTTAGGGTTAGTGTTTAGAGTTTAGGGTTTAAGATTTATGGTTTAGGGTTTAGGGGTTTATGATTTTAGGGTTGTAGGGTTTTTAGTGGTTTTAGGGATTCATGATTTTTAGGAATTTTTAGCGTTTTAAGAGTTTAGTGTTTAGGGTTTAAGGTTAGGGGTTAGGTTTAGGGTTTAGCATTTAGCGTTTAGGAGTTTAGAGGTTTAGGGTTTTAGAGTTTTTAGGGTTTTTAGGATTTTTTAGTGTTTTTACGGTTTCAGGTTTATGTTTTAGTGTCTAGGGTTGTAGGGCTTTAGGGTTTTATGGTTTTAGGGTTTTCAGGCTTTTTGGGTTTTTAGGATTTTCAGATTTTTCGGGTTTGGGGTTTAGGGTTTATAGGGTTTAGTGTTATCACCGCATGTGGTGATTATGTGGTGATATAGAGGTGTGATTGATTATTTGGTGATGTGGAGGTATGACAAAAAGAAAAGGAATGAGAAACTATGAATGAAAAAAATAATTCAAAATTGGTTGTTTGATTGGGCTTTGTGTCAATTGTTAATGTAGGAGCCCCCACCTGACTGATAGGCTAAAGTTGCTAATACGAGAATGTCCGCCTGATTGATAGCCTATTTCTTACTATGATGCACATTAGAGATGCTAGCAAAAATTATTACAATTATGATCCTAACTGATATGGGTTCGCCCATGATGATACAAATGTGCCTGACTGACACAGTGGAGAAACCATATTCGAAGTTCGCCCTGTGTAAGTCGGGTTGCGGATAGATAATCGACGCATGTGCTCATGACTTGCATAAGAAAGGGATTCATCATATACATTTGTGTGAATTGCATGAGTGTTCCTATGTGTTGTGTTGTATTATCTGTGAATTTCCTTATATTTGATTTATGCGTGAATTGGTTGTGTGCTTGCATTGCATGTGTGCTTGTGCTTGTTGGTTTCTATATATGTCAAGGATTAAAATAACCGAGAACTGATCATTAAAACTCAAGTCCAAATGACGTGACTCGGATTTACTCGAAATAATTTAATTTACAGAGAACTAACTAAAGTCTTTAAAGAATTCTAAAGGAAATTATTTTGAAGTTATAAAGTAATTATTTACAATTTATTCCTTAAATCTCACAGCATTCATTATCCCTACTAAGAACCCTACCGTTTTTTTTTTCAGCGGCAGGTTCAAGAATCCTAAGCACGAAACTGCGACCGAACTACAGAGTTTTATGTATATATGTATTCATATTTTTTTGTATTTGGTTCAGTCTTAAATTTTATTTTCCCTCTCAACGTTTATTGTTTTGGTTGCAAGACTTGTTTTATATATATATATATATATATATATATATATATATATATATATATATATATATATATATATATATATATATATGGAATAAGGAACAATTTTTTAGTAGAACAAGACTCCATCTATCCATAATTGGAATTAAGGCTACATTTGTTTACAAAGACAGGACACTAAGATAGAAACACTGAAACACAAAATCGTGTTTGGCAAAAGAGATATAAACAGAGACAATGTGTCCAGAGACACTGAATTAGTGTATTTTGTGTCCATCCTAACAAAAAGGACACAAAGACACTAACAAGAGACACAACTTATTTTTTTTTTCTTTCATTATTTTTGTTAATTTTTCATAATTATTTTTTTTATTATTATATTTTTCATCTCAAATTTTTTGAATGAATAAAAATAATAAATTAAATTTTCATAATTTGTTTTAGTTTATCACCAAACAAAATACAAGAACACAAAATTTTATATCTCTGTCTATCAGTGTCTTATCCTGTCATATTCTCAGGGTCTTGTTATATTCTTAAAAACAAACGCAGCCTAATGGTCGCTTAGATAGATATATCAAAATTATAAAATTATATTCAAGATAACCCGAGCATCAAACTCAGATCACAGTAATAGTAAATTAGTAAATACAAGGGAAAAGGAAAACGTAAACCCAAGGTCCCAGTCGGTTAAATCGAGAATTTACAACAAAAAATATCACCATGTAGGGTTTTTAAGAATCCACTCTTGACTCTTTTTTCCCCTTTATACTCCACCAAACAACATTGAATCAACATATTTCTATTATAGGTTTCCTGTTAAAGCAATAATTAAGATACGAAACTAAAATAGAGTACACAGGGCACTGAGGATACACAACGCCGTTGGGGTTGTTCACTTTGTAATGGAGCTCAAAATAGCCATATTAACGTGACATTACTTGGAAAACTTGCACTATAGACACGACATACTAATGCTGGAACCTTAGAGGGACCATGGAGACAAGCTGCATATACTACAAATACATGGCGACTCTGCAGAAGATATATTTTACATTTTACACTTAGATGAGTGCTGCTGGTCTCATATGACAGTAATGATGCAATGATGAGATTTTCCAAGAACAATTTAAGCAAAGAATGAAGAGTCAAAAAGCATCGGAATGCAAATCATATAAATTCATAGCTTATACTCTTGGATGATGTCGAAAAATTCAGCCAAGGTGTAAACATTTGACAGGTACTCATTGCAGATGATGATTTCGACAATAGACTTTAGCATCTTTTTTATGATGAAATTAGATACAGAATAACAAACACAAACGTACTCCATATTGGTTTAATATAATAATACAGACATACAGTATGAAGGAATTTCAGCTAGTCTCAAACTAAATATAGAGAAAGAAGAGCAGAAGCTGCAGTGAGAAAGAATTGCACGTGCATTTACCACAATTAGTAAAGGCCCAACATCCTTAGCTCTGTCACATGGCTGGGATCAAGTTCAGGCACATTCTTCACATGTTCTCGATCTTCTACCACATATTCCTGGCATAGAAAAGTGAATAGTTAAATACTTTCAAATTTTGAAAATCCTCATATGATACGAATAATTTAAAATCATCTATTGAATGATACAAGAGTAAATATATGTAATTTCAAAGAACACTTTTGTTGTTGTACTTTTGTTTTCATGCATTTCAGCATTCTTATGGCATCCAGTAAAAAGATCGGTATTTTCTGTTGGATGCCATTAGCCTGTAATAAGTCAAACTGATATCAAGTCAAGAAACGCATAGCAGACCTTTGTCAATTCTTGTTTTGCAAGAACATGGTAGTGGCGTTCATTGATTCTTTGGCCGCATATTATGGCTATGAAGAATCCATAGAGCAATCCCACCAAAACAATGGCTAAAACTGCAAGCCAAAAGGTAACATAATTTTAGTTACGTGTAATAAAGATGGTATAGATTAATACAATTACAAATGAAGAAAAAAAACTGCAAATATTGGTCATAAAATTTTTAGAGGTGAAGCATTAGGTATACCAGCCATTGTATAAAATCCATATGGATGTTCTTCATAACCAAACATTTCCCTTAGTTCATCTCCATAAAATTTATACACAAGCACCCCCAAGAAAGCAACAACCTGTTGAAATTAGAAAGAACTTAACAGGCATTCTGTCAAGTAGATATTTAAAAGCATTTACAATACATATGGTACTATTACTATCAAATAATTTCTTTGGGAGGGTCTAAATTTTCAGAGGTCAAATTGAATCAACTTAGGAAGCACAAAGCCTTTGTTAGCTTTATCTGTTCAACATTGGGAAGTCTTTTGTGTAACAATTCTAGGTTAGGATACTGTGTGGTCCAACTGAACCCATAAGTAGTTAGCAAATGAACAAGGAAATCAATTATAAGGAGAGACCAGAATAATATATCTAACATGAAACCCTTCTTTTAGATCATGTGTCATGCACTACAAGCCAAATATCTAATCCTGTGATTCTTGTCCTGCAAGAATCCTTCAAATCCTATCCCACAATATCTACTTGTTTCAATGGCTGTTGTAAGACATGTCGGAGTTATGCTTCACCCAAATACAACAAAATCTGGCATAAACAGCAGACTACCGCAGATTTTGCTTCCTGCCATGGATAAGTTGAATATTAAAAGCTATAGCTCCTTTTGACAGGATTATTGAACAAGATTACTTGATGGGTTGCACACTTGCACTAAGCATTTAGCAATTGCTAAAAGCCATAGTTGATGGGGATCTCTATTTTCTTAAACCTAAAGACTGAATCAATTATAAGTGACGTGTTAGCACAGATGCCAGTGAGACGGGGAAATGTAGAAGATTGTATTAAATTGGGGAAGTGTATCAATGTGCCAAAACTGTAAGAATTGGGAAAAAAACAGTTACATCATGTGAAGCAAGGGTAGAGGAAGAGTTAGAGCTCCAACATCTCTCTCTAGGCCAATCCGATTTAGTGCCCGATTGGATTGGCCATTTTTAAGAAAGATGCGAAAAGTACTTTTTATAAAGGTGTTTGGATATTTAAAAGAAAAAAGCAAACTTTGAGTTTTAATGAATTGTCTAAAACAAAAAATCCTTCTTATATTTTATATTTAAACACGAAAATGCTTTTTATAATAAAAAAAGATCTAATTCTGTTTAAAATGCCATCTTCTGTCCAATGTTGCTTTTATAATTAGGTCCCCTTGTACTCTATTCTCTTTGTAATAACCTTCTCTTGATGTTAATCAAGTATCTTCAGTTATCCCCCAAAAAAGAAAGTAATTGACTTATCATCGAAAGTTTGTTGAAGACATGCTACACAGTAAAAACTAAATGAAGTGGGTTTCCGTAAAATATCTTATTCCACTAGAGGAGAAAAATATCAATGAAATGCCTTCTGAGAATCACAATAATTTGCAATGTTATATAGACTCCTAGGGAAACCACAGCAATGGCCAAGAATCAAGAATGATAGTGGTAGATATGGATATGGTGTATACAAATAAGACTGTTCATACTTCATAACCACTAGACAAGAAAGGGCAAATGTAATGTCGTGAACATGCATAAAGTATCAATTTCACAATAAATAACTGATAACCAAACCCATACCAGTTGAACAATTATGAAAATGAATGCATGATCTCTGGCCACAAGAAACTGAAATTTTAATCTCAACCACCACCGATCTGGTGGGACGTTTGCACGTAATATGAAGACAGCTCTACACTCTGTACAGTGAGAAAAAGCAAAGCCCTCCTAGTACAACAGAAGGAATGAGAAGTCCAAAAGTAAGCAACACAGCAGCATAAATATACTGGAAGTCCTCACAAGGGCATGAAAAGAACACAAATAAGTATTAGATCTCCAATAGCAAACAAATAACTCTTACAATTGAATAAAACATTGTTATTATGGTTATGCTTTCCCCTGTAGTTTCTCTCCCTTTTCCAAATAATCCTCTCTACACTTTTTTTTTCTTCCTTCCCATTTTCCCTTTTTCTTTTCCTATGAAACCTCCTTCAACTTTATTTTAAGTTGAAAACAAATCTTTTATAGAAATAAAATTTTCATTTTCAACTTTAACTCTAACTTGAGTAACAAGTTGTACTTTAACCCCATGTGGTGATAACATGTTTTATTTATAAACCTAGCTCCCCAAATTTTATTTTTTAATTATACTATTAACACCAAGCCTACCAGACTTTCAAGAGGATAATTTGAGGAAGTTTTATCTTACGATTAAAACTATGTTGTCTAATAAAACTAAATTTGAAGGGGTTTAGTGACAGAAAAATGGTAAAGGGTTATTTGAAAAAGTGTGAAACTAGGGGAACAAAGTTTACCTTAGCCTTGGCATAATTATGACCAACAAGACAGAACATTAAGAAGTGAAAGGAAGTTACCTTTGTAGACCGCCAATTATCTAGACATGATCTGTGGACATACTTTTGGGTGCCTTTGCAATGGCAAGGAGCGATCAAATCTTCTCCTAAAAGAAATTTACTCAATATTCAGCAAGTAGTTAACCTTGAAATACATAATTACATGCTGCTTTTAAGTTCCTTGGAGGCTTGGATCATATATGGGTTATGTCTGAAACTAATTTCATGATGGATACCATATAAATAAAATAAGTATGAAAAGAGGTATTACAGACCTCCTATATCAAGGCATATCCGGCACTGTGGCTGATCCGCATTTACCAGATGACAGCTCTCATCAAGAGGAACAGGGTGTGAATCATCGTTAGCAGCAGCAATGATTTCACAGGAAAATGAAGACTCTCCTCCTCCTCCTCCATATTCTTGCAAATTTAGATGCTGATTCAAGATGGGTTCGGATTCTGAACACTCTTCCTTGTCACCATTTGACGCTAATTGCATTTCGGGAAATGTATAATAAGGATTAAACAATGAGATTCATGGACAGAGCTATAATTACTACAGACCATCTCAACAGAACTAAGAAACCTGCAAAGACACCCACGAACAAGTAATTATTAACTGGGTGTACGAGAAGGGGAAGGAACACGCTGAATAACAAAGAATGAAAAAAAAAAAAAGCAACTAGGTCTAGTTGGGTCGATCTCATTCATCTGTAAACGCAGGCAGGCAGCTTTGTTTTCAAAACGAAACCAAACAAAGCGAGCTGAAATTGAATTCAATATTGATTTTGATTTTGATTAGAATAGATTTGAATTGAGAGAGAGCGGAAGCGAAGTGTGGCTTACCTAAATGATAATAGGAGCAAGAGACGAAGGCCTGCAACTGCAAGTGCTTCTGCAAGCAAACCCCAAATTTGATCTCAACCTCATTGAACTCGACTAACCAAAGCTGGCTTTGCTAATGCCTATTAGTATTACTATTAGCACCCAATGTCAACATTCAACGACAAATTGACAATCCAAATCCTTTCGAGTTCCTACTTTCGCACTTTTTTCTGTCTTTTTTTTTAAACCAAAAAAAAAACTTTCGAAATTTCTTCTCTTTTTCTAAAATTTGCAGATCGGATTTCTCTTTTCAGAAATCCAACTGAATTTAATCCATCTTTTTTTTTCCTAATTTATTCTGTCGTACTGGGCTTAGAATAGTCAAGCCCAGATTCAACCCTGCAACACCTAGTTCTCAAACTGAGCCATCTACCAGCAACTCGGCCCGATAGCAACGAATCTAGTTCGTGTGACCTTGCCCAGATAAATCTCCACAAGCCGTATCTGATCGGGGGAGTAAATTAAAACTCTCACCACTATTTTGATTATCACTATTAAGGTGACAACAAATCTACTTTAAATATGATACAACTCTTGTTAATTTAAACATCGAATTCTTTGTAGGCATTTTTACTATGGTCTAAACAAAAATAACAAAAAAACTTCCATCACGGCACAAAAGTCACAACCTTCAACAAGACATTTAGACCTCACTTTCAAAATCAAAATTCCATCCAAAATTCCTTAGTCCTAAGGGAATAGAATCTCTCGACTCGATGATATTATTGTTATATTAACACAACGGAGTTTGGAGCTTTAGGCCAATTTTTTTCTTTACTGGGTTGTGCCTTTGTTTGGCTTGGAATAATGAAATTTATTTTCTTAACGAGTTTAACGAAGAAAAATTATGCAGAGAAAAAATTCATGCAGAAGAAAATTTGTTAGATTTTATATGGAAATTGATTTGATATGTGTTTTAAATTTTGTAATATGAAAAGTTTAAATATTATTTAGTAATTATTAATTTATATTTTTAACTATTAAAATATTTAATTTAATTTTATGTATTTTGATTTTATTTATTTAGTTATTAAATTAAATTTTATATTAATAGATTTAAATTTTTTTATTTTAACTTAATAAAATGTTATAAATATTTCGATAATAATTCTGTTAAGTTTTTTTTTGTTTGATATATTGAATAACCTCCCATTTTAAACATCACAAACTTACATGCACCACAAATATTTAAGAATTTTATTAACTATTTAATCACCTAAAATTCGAATCTGAATGTAATATATAAGTTATATGTTGTGATAAGATTGAATAGGTGGATGTTCATTCTCAAGAGAGATTGAATTTAATAAATGTTGAAAATGTTACTTTTTGTATGCCTATAAATAGGAGGCTAATCCTCAAGCAATACACACACAAAAGCAATAAACAATTCTCTCTTTCTTTATGTTGCAATACTTTTTTCTCTCTCTTTATATTTCTTTATTTTATATTTGTTACCTCTTCTTTATTTATCTATTTAGTTATTTTATAATACGTTATCAGCACGAAACTCTAACGAAATTATTAGGAAGACTTCAGGTAACAAATTTTTATTATATCGAATCTCTTTCATCTTGAATATAATGCTTTTGATGTATTTAGAAATAATTATTTACCATGGATATTAGATGCTGAAATCTATCTTGATTCAATGGATCTTAAAGATACCATTGAGGCTGAAAATAATATATTTCAGAAGGATAAAGATAAAACCATATTTTTCCTTCGTCGTCATCTTGAAGTATGATTGAAAAATGAATATCCCACACATTAAAAGATCCTGCAGATCTGTGGAAAGACCTTGAAAAAGGTATAATCATGAAAAAACGGTGATATCTCCTCAAGCCCGATATGTTAGAGAAAACTTTCTCGACCTTCCATGCATCGAATGTGCTCCTGCAGTAGCAATCGAGAAAAAGGATTTAAATTTTTTTTCTGAGCTAATTTCTTACTTTCTTGTTGCTGAACGCAACAATGAGTTGCTTTTAAGAAATCATGAAGCGCGCCCAGCTGGCGCCGCCCCATTTCCTGAAGCAAATGCGGCAAATTATAACCCCAGAAGCGGTAAATGGCAAGATTTTGATAACAAAAAAAATTATGAAAAAAAAATTATGTTCGCAAGAAATGATCTCACCAGAAGTGTGATAAAGAAAGAAACAATGGGCAAAGTAAATCAATTGAGGATAAATGCTTCCGTTGTGGTGGAAAGGGTCATTGGTCACGTACCTGTCGTACCCCAAGGCACCTAGTTGATCTTTATCAAGCATCCTTGAAAAAGGATGACAAAGAAAAAGAAACAAATTTTGTTTCAAATGATGAAAATTCCACCACTCATTATGATGTATCTAATTTCTTTAAAGGATTTTGAATGAAATATTGGCTATTTGATCAATGATGGAATAGTTTGATATGTATATGTGTTTGTTAAGTATTCATGTGAATAATTTTACTGTGCATGTACTTTTACTCATTTTATTATTATCATTATTTGTTTTTTTGAATAAAAATGGCAATGACATATTCTGAAGATATTTGCCTTGCGGATAGTGCAAGTTCGCACACTATTCTTAAAAGTGATATATATTTTACCCATCTTATACCAAAAGAATAGTATGTTAATACTATTATTGACTCGGACAATGTGATAAAAGGCTCCGAAAGAGCTATAACTTTGTTTCCTGGAGGAACAAAATTTGTAATAAATAATGCACTATTATCTACCAAGTCTCTGAGGCACTTGTTGAATTTCAAAGATATTCGCCGAAATAGATATCATATTGAAACAATGAATGAGGGAAATCATGAGTATTTATGTATCACAACTCATGATTTAAATAAAAAGGTTATATTAAAAAAGTTACCCTCACTTTCATCTGGGTTGTATTATACCAAGATTAGTGCAATTGAATCACATGCCATTGTAAACCAGAAGTTTACTAGCCCAAATAAATTCATAACGTGGCATGATAGATTGGGTCATCCGCGAACAACCATGATGAGGAGAATTATTGAAAACTCTCATGGACATTCACTAAAGAACTAGAAAATTCTTAAATCTAGCGAATTTTGTTGTGCTGCATGTTCTCAAGGGAAGTTAATTTTAAGGCCATCACTAGTAAAGATTGGATTTGAGTCCCCTGAATTCCTAGAAAGGATTCAAGGTGATATATGTGGACCTATTCATCCACCATATGGATCTTTTAGATATTTTATGGTCCTAACAGACGCATCTTCAAGATGGTCACATGTGTGCTTATTATCTTCTCGCAACCTGGCGTTTGCGAGATTACTGTCTCAAATTATTCGATTAAAAGCACAATTTCTAGAAAATCCAATCAAAGCAATTCGCCTTGATAATGCTGGTGAATTTACTTCCCAAGCTTTTGATGCTTATTGTATGGCTAATGGAATAAGTGTTGAACATCCAGTAGCTTATGTTCACACACAAAATGGGTTAGCAGAATCACTTATTAAGCGCCTCCAATTAATTGCTAGACCCTTGCTTATGAGAACAAATCTCCCAACCTCAGTTTGGGGGCATGCTATTTTACATGCCGCAGCACTTATTCGTTTGAAGCCAACGAGTTACCATCAGTTCTCTCCTATGCAATTAGCTTTTGGCCAGCAGCCAAATATTTCCCATTTAAGAATATTTGAGTGTACGATATATGTTCTCATTGCACCACCTAATCGCACCAAAATGAGACCCCAAAGAAAATTGGGGATATATGTTGGATATGATTCTCCCTCTATAGTGAGGTATCTTGAGATACAAACGGGAAATGTATTTAAAGCCCGGTTTGCGGATTGTCATTTTGATGAATCAAAATTTCCAACATTAGGGGGAGAGAATAAGCTTCCTGAAAAGGAACTTAATTGGAATGCATCCTCGTTGATGCATTTAGATCCTCGATCAGGGCAATGTGAACTAGAAGTTCAAAATATTATACATTTGTAAAGAATAGCAAATGAATTGCCTGATGCATTTTCCGATACAAAGAGGATAACCAAATCTTATATACCAGCGAAAAATACCCCAATTCGAATTGATGTCCCAGTAGGACAAGTAGCCACTATAGCAAATTCACGCCAGAAGCATGGTAGGATGAAAAATACCCCAATTCGAATTGATGTCCCAGTAGGACAAATAGTCACTGAAGTAAATACACGCTAGAAGCGTGGCAGGCCTGTCGGTTCCAAAGATAAAAATCTTCGAAAGAGAAAAGAGGTAAATAATATTCCTGTTGAAAAAGACATAGTAGAGACATCTGCAGTTGTCGAAAATTCTGATATAGTTTTAACGCCAGAAGACGTTCAAGTACCTGAAAATTGTGAAAATGACGAGATCTCGATAAATTATGTCTTTACAGAAGAGAAATGAGACCGAAATAAGATAATTGTCAATGAAATATTTGCATATAATGTGGCATTAAATATCATGCATGAAAGTAAGGATCTTGAGCTAAGATCAGTCAAAGAATGTCGACAAAGGAATGATTGGCCAAAATGGAAAGAAGTCATGAAGGCTGAATTAGACTCACTTGCAAAACGTGAAGTCTTTGAACCTGTAGTCTGTACACCTGAAGATGTAAAACCTGTTGGATACCGATGGATATTTGTGAGAAAACGAAATGAGAAAAATGAAGTTGTGCGCTACAAAGCCCGACTTGTGGTACAAGGTTTTTCACAAAGGCCCGGTATAGATTATGAAGAAACGTATTCCCCTGTAGTGGATGCGATAACATTGCGTTATTTGGTCAGTTTATCTGCATATCATAAACTACATATGCATTTAATGGATGTAGTAACAGCCTATTTGTACGGCTCATTAGATCGGGATATCTATATGAAAGTCCCTGAAGGACTAAAGATATCTAAACCATCCAGTGAATATTCGCAAGGGTTATGTGTACGTTGATGATTTAAATATCATTGGAACTCCTCAAGAGATTCCAACAATTATAAAAACTTTAAAAGAAGAGTTTGAGATGAAAGATCTTGGAAGGACTAAATTTTGTCTCAGCCTGCAGATCGAGCATACAGAAAATGGGATCTTTATTCATCAAACAACATACACAGATAAGATCCTGAAAAGATTTTATATGGATAAGTCACATCCATTAAGTACCCAATGATCGTAAGATCTTTGGATGTGGAAAATGATCATTCCGTCCTAAAGAAGAGAATGAAGATATCCTTGGTCCTGAAGTATCATATCTTAGTGCTATTGGAGCGCTAATGTATATTGCTAATAATACACGACCTGGTATATCATTTGCTGTGAATTTACTAGCAAGATATAGTTCCTCTCCAACCAGAAGACATTGGAGTGGAATCAAACAAATCTTTCGATATCTTCATGGAATGGTTGATATGGGATTGTTTTATCCTGATCACTCAGTTAAATTGCAAAGATCTTTATATGGTCTGAAGCAATCTGGACGAATGTGGTATAATCGTCTTATTGAGTATCTGGCCAAAAACGGATTTAAAAATGATGATATTTGTCCATGCGTTTTCATAAAGAAATCTGCATCTGAGTTCATTATAATTGCTGTGTACGTTGATGATTTAAATATCATTGGAACTCCTCAAGAGATTCCAACAATTATAAAAACTTTAAAAGAAGAGTTTGAGATGAAAGATCTTGGAAGGACTAAATTTTGTCTCAGCCTGCAGATCGAGCATACAGAAAATGGGATCTTTATTCATCAAACAACATACACAGATAAGATCCTGAAAAGATTTTATATGGATAAGTCACATCCATTAAGTACCCCAATGATCGTAAGATCTTTGGATGTGGAAAATGATCAATTCCGTCCTAAAGAAGAGAATGAAGATATCCTTGGTCCTGAAGTATCATATCTTAGTGCTATTGGAGCGCTAATGTATATTGCTAATAATACACGACCTGGTATATCATTTGCTGTGAATTTACTAGCAAGATATAGTTCCTCTCCAACCAGAAGACATTGGAGTGGAATCAAACAAATCTTTCGATATCTTCATGGAATGGTTGATATGGGATTGTTTTATCCCTATGGATCCAAGTCACAACTAGTTGGCTATGCAGATGCCGGATACTTGTCTGATCCACATAAAGGGAGATCTCAAACAGGGTACCTGTTCACATATGATGGTACAGCTATATTATTGAGGTCCACGAAACAGACGATAGCAGCAACCTCCTCTAATCATGCTGAAATACTGGCGATTCATGAAGCTAGTCGCGAGTGTTTTTGGCTGAGGAGTCTGATTCAATATATTTTGTCATCATGTGGATTGATTGATCATAAGATAGCTCCAACTGTCCTGTTTGAAGATAATACAACATGTATTGCTCAACTTAAGGGTGGATACATCAAAGGTGATAGAACAAAGCATATTTCTCTCAAATTTTTCTTCACTCATGATCTTCAAAATCAAGGGACAATTGATGTCCAACAAATCCGCTCAAGTGATAATCTGACAGATTTATTCACAAAGTCACTCCCAAAATCTTATTTTGAAAGATTGGTAAATCAGATTGGGATGTGCCGATTTCGAGATATAAAATAATGTCGACAAGAGAGGGAGACTGTACTCTTTTTTCCTTGGTCAAGTTTTTTTTCCCATTGGGTTTTTCTTGACAAGGTTTTTAATAAGGCAATCCCCATCACTAAAGGATATTGTACTCTTTTTCCTTCACTAAGGTTTTTTTTCTCATTGGATTTTTCTTTAGTAAGGTTTTAACGAGACAATAATCCTAAATGAACATCCAAGGAAGAGTGTTGTGATAAAATTGAATAGGTGAATGTCCATTCTCAAGAGAGATTGAATTTAATGAATGTTTTGAATTTAATGAATGTTGAAAATGTTACCTTTTGTATGCCTATAAATAAGAGGCTCAGGCAATACACACACACAAAAGCAATAAATAATTCTCTCTCTCTTTATGTTACAATACTTCTTTCTCCCTCTTTATATTTCTTTATTTTATATTTGTTACTCCTTCTTTATTTATCTATTTAGTTATTTTATAACATTATATATGAGTTAACATATTTAGCCGCTCAACCAAAAGCTTGAGTTGCAGGATTCTGCTAAGTTAAGCCTCTCGGTTTGTCTAAAACTCTAAATTGCAAACCGGTCCAGGTTGTCAAAGAAAATGAGAATTTTTTTTCTTAACATGACTAGCAGAACCCGATCCACAAACCCGCCCAACCCGGAACCCACCCATACCCAGTCACATAGTTCCTTTCTCAGACTTCTAACAAAACTTCCTTCTCCTTCAACGTCGCAGGGAGGATCTTCACTCAAGGTAAAGGGGAGGGTCTTCATGCATCTCCTTCCCAGGCCCAAGAACTCTGCCTGCCAGCGCTGCGCCGCTGCATCTCCTTCCCGGGCCCAAGAACGCCGCATTTAATAGACGCATAAGATATTCAGATGGCACTACGTCCGAATCCTTGCCATCCCTGCGCCGAGGGAATTCCTGAACTTTTGTCGTTGTCATCTTTTGAAGCATTCTGTCTGTCCAGTTTCCGCGCACCGAAGCTGGCTTCCTCCGCCGTTAGCACCTCATGTTGGCAACAGGAATTGTTTTCTGAAAAAGTGTGGATGGTGATAATAATAATAATAATAATAATAATAATAATAATAATAATAATAATAATAATAATAATAATAAGAAGAAGAAGAAGAAGAAGAGCAACGATCTTAGCAGTTAACAATAATATTGAATCCTGAAACATGGTAGTACCTGAAGTAGCAGTAATATTACTTCAAAATCCGAACCCTCAACTTTCAATAATTTCAATCTTCTCATTTAAAAATATTTATGAACCAGCAACTAAAATATTTATTAATTCCAAATGTTTCCTGGACCTTAAAGGTCTTGAATTGAAAATGTTTTTTCCCATGGAAGAAACCTCCATACATACCAAGAAAGCAAAACAAAAACAAATACAACCTACCTACACAGGAACACATAAACACAACTTTCAAAACAAGGAGACGAACACTAAAGATTCCACACAAGAGAACACAAACAAAAGAGACAAAAACAACACCACCAAGGATACTACATCAGATAACACTCAGTTCGTTCAATACAATAAAAACTGGATTGGGTTGCGATCCCACTCCTAACTCAAGCCATCAAGAGGATGGGAGGGGAACATCCTTCCAAAGAGTTAGAGAAGAGAAAAAGCTACCAGACCCAAGAACACGAGAAAAAACAAAGAGAACCTTATGGAGACTGACAATTGAATTGATATTAAAAGCCTAATCAGGGATGTCGAATTTGAAACCCCGAACTCAGTGCTTTGAAACAAGCAGAAGCTGCTGATATGCAGCTCTAGAAGCTCATTCCCCTCCCCCCCCCCCCCGCTTTTTCCTTTTTAATGGTTATCTTCCCTTAGAACGTAATGGATGCAGCCAACAAAGCTTTTAAGCGCACCTTCAAAGAATTATACAACCAACACAAACCAGATTTAGTCATTCTTGTTGAGACTAAAATAAGTGGCAATAGTGCGAAGAATGTGACTAGAAATCTTGGCTTCAATAGTTTCATTTTACAGGAAGCACAGGGCTTTGCGGGAGGCATATGGATACTTTGGAATAATAATGATTTCAAAGTGACCAAAGTAGAAGCTGATCAACAATATGTTCATGTTACGATTGAGATACCCATGAGAGAAGAATTTTTACTGCCAGCAATGTATGCTAGCTCCTAACCTCAGAACAGAAGACAGTTGTGGCCCAAATTATAAACGATTGCTGACAAGAGTACCAAGACTTGGCTCTTAGCTGGGGTCTTTAATGAAATCAAAGAGATCTCAAAAAATAAAGGAGGCATCCCCAACAACAACAGATCCTGTAGACTGTTTGCAAATCGGATAAATAATAGCAAACACATTGATCTCGATTGTGTGGGGTATCACGTGGAGAGGCCCTGTTTGGGAAGGGTATGATAGAATGTTTAAAAGACTCGATTGTGCTTTGGCCAATACCACTTAGAGAGTTCAATTTCAGGATATGGTTGTGAAAGTCCTACCAAGATTCAACTCAGATCACTGCCCTATCCTCATAACAGAAGCTAGACCCTGAAAGAGAATGGCCTTTTAGGTTTGAAGTCATGTGGACTTATCACCCAAACTTCGAACCTTTCCTCCATGGATGATGGGGAAAAGAAGAGATTCTTAACAACACCCTAACCAAACTAAGGAAGGAATTGCAAGATTGGAATAAAAATGTCTTTGGCAACATCTTCAAAAGCAAGAGGAGAATTTTGAATAGACTGATGGCATTCAAAGAATCAGCAGCTATGGAAGAAACAATTTTCTTAACAAATTGGAATATGATCTGAACAAAGAGTTGAATGGGATTTTAGACAGGGAAGAGACTTTCTGGCTTCAAAAATCAAAGGAATAATGGATTCTTAACACATGCAAGGAGACCAATTGTTGACGAAGTCCACCAATTGAAGGTTGGTAGAATCCAATTTGACCTCGGAGAATCAACAATTTTCTTAACACATGTCTGAGCCCAATCTTCCTTGATAGAACAAATCAATGTTGCACAAAATGATGATCTAAAATTAAGAAAATTTATGGAAGGTGTTTGCAATTGGAAGAACTCAGACTTTTCTATTAATCAAGATGTTTTGCATTGTGGGAACGCTTATGTGTACCAGATAAACCACGACTTGAAGAATGTTATTTTAGTGGAGGCTCATAATTCTAAGTACACAGTTCATCCAGGTTCTAACAAGACGTATCAAAATTTGAAACAATTATTTTGGTGGAAAGACATGAAGAAAGATATAAGAGTTTTCGTTTTTCATTGCCTAACTTGCCAACAGGCTAAGGTTGAACATCAAAAGTCTGCTGGGTTATTACAACGAATTGAGATACCTGAATGGAAGTGGGAAAAAATTACGATGGATTTTGTAACAAGTTTACCTCATAGTTTTAAAGGTTTTGATTCAATTTGGGTAATTGTGGATAGAATGACGAAGTTAGCCGACTTTCTTTCGGTGAAAACAACTTTTAGTGTAGTTCAGTATGCTCAACTTTATGTTGATGATATAGTTAAACTACATCAAATCCTAGTGTCCATTATTTCAGATCGCGGACGTCAGTTCACCTCTTATTTTTGAAAATCATTTCAGAGAGTATTAGGAACTCGTCTGGATCTTAGTACAGTTTTTCACCCTCAAACTGAAGGACAAATTGGAAGGGCGATCCAAACATTAGAAGACATGTTAAGGTGTTGTGTTCTAAATTTTGGTGGAAATTGGGACAGCTATCAACCTTTGATCGAGTTCTCTTATAATAATAGTTATCAAACCAGTATTCAAATGGCACTATTTGAGACTCTTTATGGGAGAAGATGTAGGTCACCTATTTGGTGGTTTGAGGTTCGTGAGGTTAAGCTTTTGGGACCGAATTTCGTACAAGATGCAGTTGAGAAGGTTCGCTTAATAAGAAAATGCTTATTAGTAGTTCAGAGTAGTCAGAAGGCTAATGTGGATAACAGAAGGCGTAAATTAGAGTTTTCAGTGGGTGATCAAGTATTCCTTAGAGTGTCACCTATGAAAGGAGTGATGAGGTTTAGAAAAAGAGGCAAGCTTAGTCCTCGTTACATTGGTCCATTTGAGATATTGGATATAATAGGTGCAGTTGCTTATCACTTGGTACTGCCACCTAAGTTGTGCATGATCCATCAAGTGTTTCACGTTCTAAGTTGTGCAGTTGAAGAGGAACTAGTGACTATAGTTGATCGCCAAGTAAAAAAACTACGTTCTAAAGAGATGGCATCTGTGAAAGTTGATTGGAAAAATCATTCGGTAGAAGAAGCAACTTGGGAAGTGGAGGATGTCATGCACAACAAATGTAAGAACCACAACTAATCAACCGGTTAATTAAGTGATTAATTGCCCAAATTAGATTTTGAAAAGTTAGAGAGAGAATTTGAGGATTTAAAGGTGATTTTTGGACTCAGTGGGTCTTTCTGAGTCAGAAAATGTGCCTTCTGCAAAAAACTGTTTTAATCGCGAACCGACAGTTGATCCGGTTCAAGTCTGCCCAATACCGCATGAGAAAAGTGAAAAATCGTCAAAAACCTTAGAAAATCATTAGAAATGAAAAATTGGGCGTTAATTTTAAAGGTTTGGCCCGAAGTTGGGCCAAACGAGCTAAAAACGCTAACGGGTTAGACCAGGTCCAAGTTGGGCCAAAGCTCAACATATAAAAGGCTTAATTAATGAACCAATCAGCATCACAACACAACCAAACACTTAAACACACCAGAAATAGAAAGGGGGAGAAGGGGGAGGAAGAAACACTATTCACCCTCTTCTTCTCTAGCTCATATCTTGAGCTACAGAGCTCCGATCGCCGCACCGTTTGCAGCTACGCGTTCTTCGTGAAGTGCTCTACAAAGACCATATAAGAAACTGGAGAGGTAACCACGAAATCTTTTCTATTCTTCTCTCCAAAATTTTGGTTCTTAGGATTTGTGATTAAGTGAGTTTTTGTGATTTTAGATGTTTAGGTTTGTTCTAATCTTTGCTTAGCCTTGGATTTTGACATCTAAATCTGTTGGAAGAAGTAAGAGCCATTAAAGCCTTGTGAATTTATGTTTAATTGGAGCCCTAGGTTGATTTGAGATGATTTATATGTATATAGTTTGATTATTGTGGCTTTGGGAGCTATTGGAACTTACTTGTGCTTATTGGAGTGGAATTGAAAACTTGGATTGTGGTTGGAAGCTTGTTTGTGCTAATTTGGAGATTTGGTGCATATAAGGGATCGGCCAAGGTATGATTTTGGTTTTCTCTATGTAGTATATAATATTCATGGACACTTAGGCTAGTGACTCATATGATAGGTTTGAATTTAAATGGTTGTTGAGTTGTTAAATAATGATATGTGGTGATTTATGATGAATTAATGATTGTTGGGTTTGAGTATGATGAATGACGGTAATAGGATAATGATGATTGCTTGTGTAACTTGAAAAGGAATAACAATGATATAAGTGATGTTGAATTGGATGATTTAGCATTATGGTTGTAAAAGTGTGATATATTGGTGTTGATGTTGAAGATGATGAAATGTGAAGAGAAATATGGTAATGTTGGTGTATTAGGGCACAACAGGTTAATTTTGATGAAAGATGAAGTTTTTGAATGATTTGGTATGATTTGGTATGGGTATGGTAAGAAATTGTGAAAATTGTGAAGTTTGATAAAATTGGGTTTTTGGTAAACTTTGTTCTATCATAACTTTTGCCTCGGTTTTCGAAACTGATTGAAATTTATTTAGAATTAAAGATCTTTGAAAATCCCTTAAATCGATATAAAGTTTGTAAAAATTGGAATTTTGTAGAGGAAGTTATGATAATTCAAAGTTGGTGTTAAAAATCTGAAATTCTGCAAAGTTGCAGAATTTTATGATTTTTGATATGTGCGCACGCACAGCCTTGTGCGGATGCACAACCTGTGCGGATGCACAACCTGTGCGCACGCACAGGCAGGGAAGTGCGTTCTGTTTGCAGTGCTAGCACAGCTTGTGCGCGCACATATCTAAGGAAGAATTTCAACATGTGCGGACGCACACGTTGGGAAGGCCAGTCTGTTAGGGGCGCTGGCACAGGTTGTGCGAGGGAACAGATTCTGCAAGTTTTGCCACCTGTGCGTACGTACACCCCTGTGCATACGCACACATTTTAAAATTTTCGAGGCGTGCGCACGCACGGGTCCCTGTGCGGCCGCACACATCCTGTTTCTCAAATTTTACTTGTTTTTCAACTATTTTACCTTCCCAACAAGGTTGTAAGCTTCTATAACACCATTTTAAGACTTTTGGGCCTAGTTTTGAGTGTTAGAACATGGGATATAACTTAAGGGTTCTAGTATATGATTTTATGATAAATTAGAAAATGGAGGCCTAGGTTTCTGGCGTGCTGAGAATGGTTTGACGTTAGGTAAAGGATGCTTGATATATGAGATGAGGAATGATGAACTTTTGATATTTGGAAAATGAGTTATGAATGAACTGTGGTTGAGATAAGTCGGGGACTCGGATTGAGATGATGAATCTCTGTATACTGAAAATGCTTTTTGAAAACCACTGAAATAATGTTTTTACTAAGATTATGAGATGCTATGCGCCTGGCAGGGACGATGGTTAATCCCGCCTGTCGAGGTAGCGGCGGCGGCGTAAGGACGGTGGTTAATCCCGCTTATGTTGAGATGTGAGGTCTGAGGCAAGAGTATCCCGCTCGCATCTCTTCGGATCTATAGAGCGTGCAGGCGCAGGTACCTGGACAGTGATCTGAGCACTATATCTCGGGGTTCCCATATGAGAAATCCGAAGGGCGACGTCTCCATGGAGATGTGTCGGGTTGGCAGTTGAACCGACAATGTGATACCACAGCCAGTAGGGCAGGCATTCATCATATGCATTTTCTATCTGTTTGTATGCTTTGTTTACTTATAATGGCTTGCTTAATTGAATAACATGCTTACTTGCTATCTGAATTATTTTCCTTATATGCTTCTATTTGTGCTTTACTTGCATTGTATTACCTGTGTTTTCTACTGTGATTGAGGAGGTTCGGAAGGCGGTGGCGATGGGATCGCATGGAGCATCGGTTGGTGAAGGCTGTAGGACAATAGTGTTTGGTTAGAGTAGAAATCCCCTAAGATAGATGAACTGATTTATTTAAGTCAACGTTGGTATATTATGCTTATTTGTTTTAGAATGCTTAAGTTTGAAATCTTGTGATGAATATGGAACTTAAGATTGCCTTTGGCATCCCGGGGTCTTATATCATACATCACTGGGCACTGTTACCATACTGAGAACCTCCGGTTCTCATACCATATTTTTGTTGTATTTTTTAGATGCAGGTCACAACCCACCTCGGTGAGTTGCTTTGGATAGTGACAGAAGCGGAGGATCTTGGATTCTTTTGGAGTCTTTTTGGTTTATTTTGTTTATACATCTCTCCTTTTGCATTTTGTTTTGCTTAGAGGCATGTATATGAGAGAACAAAACTTGTATAAGTTGTTTTCACTGTATGGTTTTATTTACCTGTATATGGCTAGCCGGCTTAAACTCCGCGAGTCGTGACTAGTTTCATATGATATTATATACTTATCGTTTGTTATACTTTATCTGTTTCTTGTGCCTTAAGCTAGTAGCTTCGTTAGTACGCTTTGCGATTTGAAATCCTATTTTTGAGCTATATCTTTCATCGGCTTTCTAGATTATACTATTTTTCTATATATATATATATATATATATATATATATATATATATATATATATATATATATATATATATATATATATAAAAGATTAGAACTGTCGTAATTTCTGATTAACCTTTGTTTTACAATGCGAGGTAAGGCTGAGGCTAATTAGGGTGTTACAACAAATATCCATATCTGTTTGAGTCTGAAGGTAACTATCACACTTATCATAATATATGAGTTCGAAATTTAGGGACCGAATTTCTTAAGAAGGAGAGAATGTTATAACTGAAAAAAAAGGGAGGAGGGGCACACGAAAAGCACGTGACCCCATCAATCCCTCTTATTTCCTTCAGGAAGGCTCCTAAACCTTACTCATTTTCCCTCTCTTTCTAAGCCTCACCCTTCTCCTTTTTTATCCCTCTCATCTCCCGCATCATTTCCATCTTCTCATATCTTCTTCTTGCAATCACACACTATCATTAAACTCACTTCTTTCATATTATTTCCTTCTCCTTTTCTATTCTATTTTGTTCATTCAAATTTCATTTATCACAACCCTAAATCATGGAGTTTCAACTTAACGAGTGAGGAAAATATTTAACTTTTGAGTTCCAATTATTATTGAGATTTCAAGGTAACTCTTTGACTCAATAGTTAGTTATATCTCTAAATTGTGTCATTCCTATACTTGTGGGTATAGCAAAATCCGAAATTAGAGTTATTAGGTTAGAAAATTTGGGACTTTTGTCAAAGCGAGTAAGATTATGTTAACTAGAGTGAGACCCGCGCAATGCGCTGAGAGATAGATTATTTATACTATATAGTATATTTTAATAAATGTTATATTAAAAATATTTTAGGAAACATATTATAAATAGATTTTGAATTTATTTATTTTTAAAAAAGACATAGGTTATTTATATTAGAGTTATACAAAACTGTATTTTCATTTTTTTCATATGGCTACACTTTGTCTTTTCTTGTAGTTTTTTTGTTTGTAAATAATTAAAAAAATAAATAAATGAGAATGAAAAATATATAAAAATGTTATATTAAATTTAAGAAATTTTTGACAATTAGTATGAGAGATTAAGAAATGAAGAGTAGTAAGAGTGTTAATATGTATAAGTTGTAGAATTTGAATATTTGTAATTGAAATTTTTTATAATTATTATTATTATGACACTTTTAATGTATGCATGTTTATTGCATTTAATTAATATTTGATGTTTCAATTGAATAATAATAGATAAAAGTTTTTTGTTTTAATTTTTTAAAAATATTTTACTAAATAGTGATTGGTTGATTTTCATCTTTTGCCAAGTCATTAGAATTGCTGATGTGGCATTATTAGCAAAGAAAAGACGGCTTAAACTCATTGTGGATATTATATTAAATTGGGAAAGTATGAGGAGCCAATGAAATATTTATACAATGTGTACAATGGAGGTTTATGGAGTATTAGAGATATAATTATTAGTATTACATTTTTCCATCAGCTGAATCTTTTGGGATGAGTGATATCATGACATGGTATTAAAGCGCTAGATCTGAAAAGTCAAGAGTTCGATCCTTGGTGAACCCAAAAATTGAACTAATTTTTCGAGAAGATGTTTATTATCCCTTGTACTCGGATGGTTATTCTAAATAGTATAGGAGATGTTCATTTCATAACTTAATAGCCATTGTACACATTGTACAAATAGTCCATTGTCTCCCTAGCGGGATCCTATTAAATTTAAGAAATTTTTAACAATTAGTATGAGAGATTAAGAAATGAAGAGTAGTAAGAGTCTTAATATGTATAAGTTATAGAATTTGAATATTTGTAATTGAAATTTTTTATAACTATTATTATTATGACACTTTTAATGTATGTTTATTGCATTTAATTAGTACTTGATATTTCAATTGAATAATAATAGATAAGTGTTTTTTGTTTTAATTTTTTAAAATATTTTATTAAATAGTGATTGGTTAATTTTTATCTTTTACCAAGTCTTTAGAATTGTTGATGTGGCATCATTAGCAAAAAAAAGATGGCTTAAAATTGTCATTTTTTCACCGATTTTTATGATTTTAAATATAATACAAAATATTTTATTTAAATCCTACGTAATGATTTGTAAACAATTACAAAAGAAATTTTTTTCTATTCGTACCAAAAATCAATAAAAAAAAAACAGAACAGAATATGTTATAAGACTCTTTTGTACTAACCTGAAGCTAAATTGGCACTCCTCTTCGATCGGAGATATTGCTTTTTCCTCATTCTTTCTTGTCTAAATTGGATAGATCTAAGTGTTTCAAATAATTGTATTTCTACATTTTTAAAATAGGCATCAAAATCGCCTTATGAATCAATTTACAATAAAATAAGGAAAGTGTAATAAAAATTATGTTAAACAAACCAAGCTGCAGAATCATATGTTAGATGCACATATCTTCTTGTCTTCTTTTTTTGAAAGGATTGCTCTCCGACTCTTTAATCTAGCAATTTTGGGTATTAACTCTTCTAGTTTGTACCACTGCAAATTCTTCTACAACAAAGAGAATAAAACATGATCAAATAATGATAATCCATTTCAAGTAAATTGTGGAAGCAATATTGCACATGTAGAATAACAATTTGAAAAAGAGGAACACATAAATGTAAATTGTGGAATAATTTTAAATGCACATTAATTTTAGTGGTGACTGTTGGACAGAACCCGTTAGAAAAAGAGGAATACATAAACATGTGCTACTTGCAATGATTTCACAATTAAAATATTATTTATAACAATAGAATGAGAAGAGTAAACGACAAATTTAAAAATCTTTAGAAAAATATCTGGAAAGAATGGTGACGTTGGCCTGAGATCCAGAATCGAGCTCCGGCAGGAAATCGCAACAGGAGGAATGGAGTTTGGTCTAGTTTCTACAATTTATGCAATGCAGCTCCACCGAAGATGGACATCGCGATGGACAATTTATTTTGAGGAAAAAACAATGGTTCATAGGACCGGAAGAGGATGTAGGTAGGAAAAAATAATGGCTCATGGGATGGTACGGAGAGGTGTGAAGAGGAAGAGAGTTTCTAGAAGTATGAGAAAGGTAAGGGTTTTTTTTTTTGGTAAATGTTAATTTGTGTTTTTTGTTGTTTTAGAAATAAGGATTGATTCGAAAAAAGTTAAGTTGTTCGTTTTATTGTGTTTTTTAGTTTTGTGTATTTTAGTTTCGTTTTGTATTTTTTTTTGTTTGAAAATAAGAGTTGATTTGGCAAGATTTTATTGGTTGATTCTAACATTTTGCCAAGTAAGCAATATTGCTGACATGGCGTTCGTAGAAGAAGAGGAATAGCTTCAAAGTAATGTGAGTAAAGTTGTGTATCTACTTTTATATATTAAGAATAGATTGACAATATTAGTAGCTCACAAATATCATTATTGTCATATTTCTAGAGTTGTAGAGTTATTAGACTTCATTTGGTAGCTCATTGACGCGCTCAGAGTTGCTTATGGTTCATTGGAATCAAGTTGTGAGTGGATATTATGTCGATAATTATTTTTAAGTATACTATTATTAATATTTAAATTGAATCATTATTTTAGCATTTGAAAATGTTTTATTATTGTGATTTTTGAATTGGAATGGATATCGATTTCTGAAAAACTCATAATTTTACAAAGATACACACGAGACGATATTTATATATTTTTTAAAGCATACTTGTTTTTCTTATTTGTATTTGTTAAACTTTAATTAAATTTTTAATATGCATTCTTATATATACTCTATTTTTATGAAATTTAGTAATATATTACAAGTATTAAAAAGGGTCATATGTGATTTGATTTGGATTGGTTTGGGACTCTGACAAAAAAATCGTAATTAACGGCGGTTATGACGTTAACCTAGATGCATCTGACTTAGAACTCAGCTAGCAGGGATATTGCTAGCCTAATGTGTAGGCCACACGTTAGATCTGTTATACCGTACGAGCACACTAAAGAAAAGGACTACGCTTAGAGGTAGAGCCACCCTAAGTGTGTAATATTCGATTTGATTTTACTTCTGGAATGAGAACTCGCATTTCAGGTCATTCCGCTCAATTATTTATCTATTTATTTGCATAATTAATTAATATGAATTTCTCATCTTTGGAAAGAAATATAATTTTCATGGTAAAACTTGTATTGTCTGGTGTGGGTTATAGATGTAATATTTTTTCATTGAGTTGCAAAACTCACTCTATTATATTCCCATATTTTTCAGATACAGGTGCCATTCAGGTTCCATTCCACCTGTTCCTCAGTAGATCTTAGTCATTTTGGTGAGTCCTTCTTCTTTCCAAGGGCTAAGTAATTATGTAATGAAACCTTTGCTCAAAATTTAGATTATGTCAATGCTCTATATGTCACAGGCAAGGTCCTCGTTTGGGTTGTGTTGTTTTGAATCTCGAACTATTTAAATAGTGATTATGACTTGGTTATGTAAAACGTATGGATTTAACTATATACTTTAGTTATCAACTTAATATATATGATGTGACTTTTGACATATTTGGTTGTAGATAGGATTGGAATATGTTGTTATTGTTATCTTTGAAAAAGGATGTTTATTATTAGGTGAATGCTTTATTATTAGGTGAATGCTGTGGTGCATAAAAGGTGGTGCCTATTTACTAAAAAAGATTAAAAAAATAATATTTAATTTAAAAGATATAACAATAAATAATTTTTAAAAAAATCAAAACTTACTACAAAAGATAAGTTAGGCAAAATTTAGGCACTAACTCATATGCACCATAGAATTGGCCTTATTATTAATAGAGGAAAATAATATTCATGCTGGTAAGACTTTAAAAAAGTAAAAATAGAGGAGACTCTGTCCGTTTTTTTAAAAACTTGGTCGTTTGGCTTGCCGAGGGACTTATCCCTTAAGCGCCAATCATGACTTGGTTCGGACCATGATAAAATACCTGGTGATACATCAAACAAGCAATTGCTTGTTTATGAACCAAGTTATTATTCACTTAGGTAAATTCTCCATGAAGGTTTTCATATTGATGTCACAATTGATATTCTGTTGTCCTGTTGAACTCCTCACCATGAATATGGAAGTAACATTTTCAATATTTCATATATATAAATTTATTTGGATAAAGTATACGTTTTGTTTCTTTTTTAAAAATATTTTTAATATTTTTTATTTATGTCAAAATTATCTCTAAAAATTTTTAATTTCATCCCTAATGTTTTACATAGAATTAGCATGTAGAAGTAATTTTAACAGTTCGAAAACATTAAGGACAAATTATATGAAACTAAATGTTAAAAGGTATTTTTAAAGAAAATCACAAACGTTAGGGACAAAAAAATACTTCACCCAATTTATTTTAGCTCTAGAAACATATTATATGTTGTATTGAATGCCTCAGTTTACAGTTGTTACGGTGTAAAGTGCATATTGCACACTTTAACTTAGCAAGCCATTCCATCGCTCTTTCAGGTTCTGATAAGCCTTCGGACAAGGTATAGCCAACAATCCAAGCCTTCCGTCAATGCAAGTTTCTGTTGCTAGGTTCAACCTTAATAGTGTACTGAGTGCCTTGTCAACTGGCATTTCAACCTGCCAAAGAACACAAAATATGCAATCATTACAGTCAGCAGTCGGCACTATGATGTAACAAACTAAAGCATCAACCATGTATCACCTTTACTTTAAACATTTCATACATGAATCTCTCGCATATCTCTCGAACACTTTGTCGAGAAGTGACCTACATTGAAGAGAATTTCACATATGATTTATGTTTTAATTCATGACGGCAGATTTACAGCATTAGCAGATAGTAGCCTAATTTAATTAACTATTAACAAACCTGACCCTTCTCAGCTTTGAGCAGGACAGCATAAGCCAAAATAGCTTCCTTATACTGCATGCATAAGGTTTTGGGAGATAACAGTAATGTAGGTTAGAATAAATAAGAAAAATGAGGTTGGAAACAAGTCAGTAAGTCACCCTATTTTTCCAGAGCAGTTTACCATTTTGCATGACAAGTATCGTGCATAATATTATCAACTACTTTGGCTGGGCTTTATGTTCAGACACTGAGTTTGTAACATAAACCACACCAAACCAGTTCATATTTGTTGATATTAACTAACACTGAATTGCTTTTGCAAAGGAAGTTTATTATCTGATTTCAGTTTGGCAAATTCACTACCTAACGTCACCTTGATTGAATCATCAAACAATTCCAACACTATTTTCAGTTCTTTTTCATTGCCAGTTGATGGTATTATCTGATTCACAATTTGGAACACACCATTTTCCTTAAAAAATTTGTTGAACAAATCATTCAAATACTTTTAATTTTTTTATCAAAAGATATTAAGCACCAGTTAACCAAAAATCATTCAAATGGTTGATTATGCTCAGCAGTGGTCCTACCTGCCCCCCCCCCCCCCCTTTTTTTTTTTCCTTTTTCTCTCTTTCTCCCGCCAAAACAAAAAAACAAAAAAACAAAACAAAAAAGCCAAAGTCATATACAGAAAGTGGAAAGCATGCGAAAGAATAAGATTCTCACCTGCTGCTGTTCAGAAGCATCCAGAAGAAAATGCACTGAACCGAAGCCACTTGCTAATGTTTTTTCATAAAGTGTCTTGTTGACTAGAAGCTGCAATATAATTCTTCACAATTCAGATATTTTGCTTTCCAGAGAGTGCGGAAGAAAGAACAATGTTTTTACAACCTTGTAGCATAATAATATTCAACAGCACAAGAAAATATTATGCTTATTACCTGATAACGGTCCCTTGTTTGTTTGTAGCCTAGAACCACACGACTTCCGTATATTATAAGAGCACTTACTGCGACTACATCAAGTAATATTGCTGATCTGAGGCAAAAATCAAAGCAAGATACTGTTAACAGGTTAAGTGGTACTACATAAGTTTCTCACAAGATGTAACTGCTAAGCAGGAGAGTTACTGGTGAAAGGTAGAAATAAGGTGTTTCCTTAGGCTCAGTTTGTGACTTGAGAGTTTGGAAGGGAAGCGAAGGGTTCGAAGAGTAACCTCATCTCATAAACACACCCTTC
Source organism: Arachis hypogaea (assembly GCF_003086295.3). NCBI lineage: Eukaryota > Viridiplantae > Streptophyta > Magnoliopsida > Fabales > Fabaceae > Arachis > Arachis hypogaea. The sequence goes on along the minus strand of NW_027255462.1, from coordinate 42,457 downwards.
CAGACCTCAAGAATGTTCATTTTAGATGTTCATACATGGTGTAGTCTGGTTTGGTATATCACAGAATATAAGGCTCCTTTCTAGCATCAGCGATAGTTGAACTCTAGTCATGACCATATTTAAAATTTAAGTAGAGGCCGCAAAATCTTTCAGAATATTATCACATGAGATACTTGAACTCCATTCATGATGACCATATTTAAAATTTAAGTAGAGGCTGCAAAATCTTTCTGAGTATTATCACATGGAACTACATACGGGGAGGATAAAACATTCTCAAATTTGTAGTTTATGAAGTAAGCCAGAAGTCCCAAAATTGTGGCAATATCCAAGCGCACCTGCAAGTTCACAGTTAGCAGTTGCATGGTTAAATGAGAATAAACAGACCTCTACTTATCTACTATTATCTCACGACTATATCCCTAATTTAGAAAGTAAAGGACTTTGATGTTGTAGCATCTTGTCAATGATTTGTTGAACATATTACAGGAAATTGTGTAAGTTTGTCTTTATAGTGCACCAGTCTCACGTATAGAGACATCTGTGGGCAGGACCTGAGGTCACATGAAAATTGTTCGAAGCATTTTTCATTTTTCCTATTAGGATTGTCAAATTAAGGCAGAACAAGTATAAAGGAACAACAGATACACGTGAGAACTGTTATCAGTTATGTTACACAAGTGTACAAACTTTTAGGATTTAAGTAATGTCGGTGTAGTATCACAACCCCCTCGACCCCCCTCTTTTTTCTCCCTTCCCTGTATGTAATATCCACATAATAAGAAGGAAAATGTATGATAAAGAAATAGTGTTTGAGTGACCTTGCTCTCTCCTATGTTCAAAGTCCAATTTCTGAATGCTCCACTCACCAGTAAACTTCTCACCTCCCTAACAGAATCATCAACCTCTCACTCCCTTCCAACTAACTTGCACCAGCTGTTAGAGCTAGTGATCAGCCTCCCTTGACCACATGCCTGCCCCATGCCCCTGTTAGCCTTTCTAGTCTTCCTAGTATATAGTGTTAGGTATTGTTGATATTCTATTCAGATAATTGAGTCAATTAGCTGTTAGGTGCTGTTAGCTGTCAATTAGGTTAGATTAGAAACAATTATGAATAGTTGTGTTTTATCTACGTATTGTAATGATTAATTATATAAATATGAGCTGAGGAGTTCAAAAACCTCAATCTCCTTGCACTGATCATTTGGGATGCTGTAATGCGACTTGTAAAATATATCAAGAAAGCCCCAGGCCAAGGATTACTATACAAAGATAAAGGAAATACCCAAGTCATTGGCTATTGTGATGCCGATTGGGCATGTTCTCCTATTGGTAGACAGTCTACTTCTGGGTTTGTGTCTTTCTTGGTGGAAACCTTATATCTTGGAAAAGTCAGAAACAAAGTGTTGTAGCCCGATCAAGTGCAGAAGCTGAGTATCGCGCCATGGCATTAGTGGCTTGAGTTAATATGGGTCAAGCAGTTCCTTTCAGAGTTGAAGTTCGGGACAGATAACCAAATAAAGTTATATTGTGATAATCAAGCAGCACTCCACAATGCCTCCAATCCAGTATCTCATGAGAGAACTAAACACACAGAGGTGGATTGTCATTTCATGAGGTAGAAGGTTATATCTAAAGAAATTGTCACTGAATTTGTTAATTCAAGTGAACCATTAGCTGATATTCTCACGAAGTCTCTCAGAGGTCTTCGTAGTAATTACATTTGTAACAAGCTTGGTGCATATAATATATATGCTCCAATTTGAGGGGGGATGTTGGTATTATATTCAGATAATTCAGTCAATTAGCTGTTAGGTGTCAATTAGGTTAGATTAGAATCAATTATGAATAATTGTATTTTATCTTTAGTAGGTATTGTAATGATTAATTAGTGTATATAAATATGAGTTGAGGAGTTCAGAAACCTCAAGCTTTTCAGATTAAATCACTGTCTAAACAGGTATAATTTAGTTAACTGGGTTAACTTTACATGGCCAAGGGGTAATATTCATATCATAATCTAAATCAACACTTAAACCCATATCAGCATTTGAATCAGAAGCTTAAACAACATAGAACGTGACTTTAAATGAATAGTAGAAACCTAAAAGAAACATCCTGAGCTTTTTGCAGATTTCATACCGTGTCTATGATACGGAAAGATAGCTTTTTGTGTGGAAAAATTACCTGCATATAAATTGAATATATCATGAAGAATAATACATAAAAACAAATACACAAATCACAGCAGAAACAACACTAGAAGAATCTTCTCCTGTGCCAGCACCTATAGTGGCAGAAATATTACCGGTAAATCCGGAAAAGGAATTCTCTCATAGATCTTTAATTGCAATGATGGAACTTCAGCTTCATCTCTAGAATTTGTTTCATCAACTTCCTTCGTATAAAGTAGAATTAATTCTTCAAATGCCGGTTCCTACGTTGTGAAAAAACATTTAGATTTTATCAAATTTTCCAGCATAATTATACATCATTGTATAACAGAGTTTTGCGAGAATAGAGAACTCAGAGAGACAGATAGAAGTTTCAGAACTGTGTAATGTATATTATGACATTTTGTGACTGAGTTTAGCACTGAACTGTGCCTATACACACGGCTGAATAGCTTGCTGTGCAAGTTGGCCGAAGGGGCAAAATAGTCCTTTCAATCTTAAGTTAGTTATCATAGCTGTTAGGTAGTTACAGCTGTACTATCCTAGCTGACTCAGCAGATATAACTAACAGCCCTCTACTCTATTCTCTCTAGGCTTTACTATCACTTAGCTAACACATTCCATCAAACCTCATTGCCACCTCCAGTGTAAACCAAAAAATTAAAAAAAAAAAAAAAGGGGGGGGGGGGGAGATAAGAACTTTATTAGCTATTAAAACTTGGAGCATAGACCCTTTACCCCGTTTTTTAAAATAATAAGAAAAAGAAAATATGAAATATCATGTCAACCAAGTGCAATACTGCATAATAATTATGACTAACAATAGACGTCATGTATCTTCAACCAGTTGAGAAGAATAGAAAAAAAGGAAAGAAGATTCATGTCTTACAACAAGGTCACAGACTCATACATGAGTCACGCCTTCAAAATATTGAGCTAGTAAAGCTCTGCTAAATACATATTTATGCAAATTATACGAAATATATATATTTATGCAGCTTTGAGAGAGTTAAAAATTAAAGATAACGGAGAATACCTGCAGGACTGACTGCGAGAGAAGTATGGAAATGGACGTTTTCAACATTTTCCAAGGATCATTTCTGCAGTATTTTCTTGTTGCTGGTCTCCAAATATCACTTAGTGATATCCTTGATAAAAAAGTAGGCCTAGATACAGAGTTCTACTAATTGGTCATGTCATATAAAAAAGATGACACTTCAACAAAATTACGCACAAAAGTTCGCAAAATAATAATGACAGCATCAGACATCTCATATATGACTACTCCAAGTGCAAAATAATAATCATCAGGTATTCAACTACTCCAAGTGCATTCAGTATCATATATTACTCAATAATCAGTTTCCCAATGAACTCAGAAAAACATCTCATATAAAGTACAACTGATTATAAAGCGGGTGCAATTTTATAAAACCATACGAAGATGCAGATCAACTGGCACCTAAGGGCTAAGGGGTGGTTTGTGAGTTGGGTTTTTGGAAGGAAAGGGAGGGGAAGGGAAGGCTTGTAGTATAAATGTTATACTATAAGTCAGTCTAAAACACTCTATTCCCCTGCAAACTTTCAACTCACAAAAAACCCCCCCTTAAGTTTGATCCTGCACTACGTCACTTACTTCCCTCCCTTGGCGAGGTCGTTGTCCCAATGCACCAAATTTAAATGCGTTTTTACATTAAAGGAATCAACTTTGGATCTTAATCAAAGAGGAGCGCCTACCAAAGCTAACAGAAAGTAATAAATGAATGTTTTGTGGAGCATACCTTAAGTAAGGTTCAGATGTGTTACTATCATTGTCAACCTCGAAAGGTGCTTCTGGAGTGGGAGGAATAAGTCCAATCCAAGAAAGCAATCTCCTCAAGAGCCTTTCACGGGGACCAATTGGTGACAAAATCCCTTCATATCGAGCTACTGCTCTCTGAGCTACCAGCCAAATAGGGAGTTCTCCATTTGGTGCATTGTTTGGACCCATTTGCTCATCTGAAGCATGCTCATCATAAAGTAATGATTTTTTAAATAAGGATAATTCCTTTATCCAAAGCCTCAATCTTTCAGCCCAACTTTGTAACCTATGATCTCGACTGGCATTTTCATAGGTCTGCAAAAGAGAACGTAACATTTTATACCAAATAAGTCAAAATTTGAAAGATGCCTTATTTTTAGTCCAAGTTTGGCTTATTTTTTTCCCTTACAGGATTAGAAATTTTTCATACAAACAGTAAATTTGGAAAACTAATGATTATATTACGAAGACAATTAGAAACAATGGTCTGGACCTTGACCGGAAAAAGTGTAGTGACAAGAGATGAAGTGGTTAGTGTGACCTAGAAGAGAGAGAAAATGAGACAATCTGTGATGATGTGCAATAATGAGGAGGTTATACATAAGTTGGGATGATGAGAGAGAATCCATCAAGATATCTTTTGAAGAGAGAAATTTTATAGGTTGAAGGCTCCTCTCTGCCCAGATTGTTTCTCCTTTTCCATTGCAATTACCAGATGCATAGATTAATGAAATACATCCCTGTAAAGTGTAAACTGAATTTCAGACTGAAATCTCAGTCTAAGGCATTTCCAGAAATTCTTATTTCATTTATCTGTTGATACCACTTGGAGAAACAAGCTCGGTTGCAGGCTGAGTTCGGAAGGGCGATTGAGTTGGTGGCTCAGTGGTTGGGGGCGGCTCCAAGATAGGAATTTGGATGAGAGCATATTCAAAAAATTAGTGCAACTTCCCCTATATAACATCATATCATATTATAAAATTGAGATCAAAGATGATTGGTAATGATAACTGAATTTAGCAGATCAATATAAGACAACTTCAGCAGTGGATCTTCCTGCTTTAACTTCATATTCCAATTTATATCTCTCATACTTTTGAAAAATTTCATGCCTTTCACCCCAAGATTTTGAATTTCCTTCATGTAATTTCTTGTTTAAAAATAGCTTTTTCATTGTAGAATACTGACAGTGGAAGAATTTATGCCATATTAGTCCCATATAATGAAATATGTTATCTGAGCATATATTTATGCTTGTAGTAAAAGATTTCTCTCTCATGGCTGTGTAGTGGCATGATTCTATATTTCTTTGCAGATAGAACAGCGTTAGATGATGAAAGTACCATAAAATAATGACCTCACTTATCCAGGTACCAAGTTTCCCTAGAGGTTTTGATATAATATAGAAGATTCTCCGTAGAAGCATAGACTGTAAGTAATCCAGTTTCTCAACAAGTAGTAGGCCCTTCTGCTTCTCAGTTGCATAACCCCGCCTACAATAAATACAGACAGTAGGTTACTCTGGAATAAACAGAGGGCATATGCTAGATTATATATTTTCACGTTATTTTGAGTCCACTTCCTCGTAAAGATATATAAAGCATTTTCATTTGGAAGGATACCCAAACTGGAAGCCTTTGTAATTAGAACAGGTATGTCAGCTTATAGAAACACAGATTATCCACTCAAATACAAAACAAAATAAATACAATACCAGAAAGTTTTAAAAAAACATGAATTACTATTATTGTTACGAATGAAAATAACTAATAAGTATATTGCTAAGCCATTGGTTCAAAGGTGTCGGATCCTAAATAAAATAAAAGAATGTAACTATGGAACTATCAAAAGAAACATTATCTCACTAATCAATAATCATCTACAAAATGGAAGTCAATTGTTTAAGTGTTGAGATAGAAGCACCCAGAGCAACATTTCACTGAAAACCTTGAAGACTAATTTGTGGAATTTGATTTTGAGTAACAATACAAAAACAAAACAGATGAGATGTACATCGAATTACCTAAATATTATGGCATTAGACTCATATGCTCTCTTCCAATCAACATATATGGGTAAGGTAAGGAGATAGTCTGTGTTCAATGCAGATGTTAACATCAGATCCCTAGCAGATAGTTCTTCAAATTGTGCATCAGAAAGAAGCTGCATGAAAGCATGCTGGAAACGTGTGGCGACAGTAACTCTGCAGCAAATTTGGAATAGCAAATTTGAGAAAGAGAAGGTTTAATAAACAGAATGCTCATACTCTTTTCAGTTTCATAGTTTTCCATCTGACTTTGAATATTTTGATTTGGTCTGCCTATGAAATTGAACCCTTCCTTCAAGGGAAGGCGCAAATTTAAAACAAAATGACACCTAATTTCAAATTAAAAATAGTCGGATTGAAAAATTAAAGTTTTATGACTAGAGAAAGGTCTTTGAGTATAGCAATGTGCTCTTCATTCCTCTAATTGTGATGCTGCTCCAATTTGTGATCCTCTGATTTTATATTGTTTGCAATGTGAAGAACAGAAACCCTTTAAACAATTAGGATAAAATCTTCAATTAGGAAGAAGAATAATGGTGTTTGTTTGTGACAAACCTGGACCCCCTTCCATGGTCTTTCTTGCTTTTTTTGTCGAGAGCAGGTAAAAGGCGCCTTAGGTCCAAACCATAGTTGGAAGGGATAGGCTTTTCCTGTTCATCAACTGGCACATCTTGATAGACCTCCCTGTTCTCAATTCCAAGAATGTCATTGCTAACCAAGTTTGACTCCTTCCCATTCGGCACAACTGGCGTCTGTGAATCAGCTGGATTCTGTACAACTGCGTCCTCAGTTTGGACTGAGGTAAGGTAATAATCGAAACGCATCTCCTCTAAGATATTTTTGTGCTCGGCATGAAGTATAGAGTCTAAGCATCTGTTTTGGTAAAATATGCACGGGAACGGAGTTAAGAATAAGGGCAGGAATGAGCCCATCTAGAAATAATAGGTAGCAAAATTAGCAGAGCAGAGTAGGGGAGCTGAGTTGAATTGAAATGTGAATGACTAAATGAGAGATGGAGTAAACTCACGAAGTGAGAAGGCGAAAGTGATGGGCATCATCAAGATCATCTTGGTCTTGGTTAAACAGGACAGAGAGGATGGCATCCAGAAGTTGGGATTTGGAGATAGGAATGTGTTTCTGTCTTGGTACTTGTATTTTGGAAATACCAACTTCTTCTTCTAGGTCTTGCTCATCAGCATGAGTCGCAGTATTGTCGCTGTAGGTGGGACTCACACTCGCAGCAGCGGCTGCCGCATCATCTTCCTCCCCCTCCTGCTCTGATTTTGACTGGATGAAAGACATCTCCTGGAGTGGTGTTTGTGCTCGTGCTGGTGAACAGGTAGCAAAAGTAAGCCTGCGGAAGAGGAATATACTATGTGACTGCAACTGCGACTGCGTAGAGAGGCAGTGATGATGAGAATGAATTAATGGTTCGAAACGATAACGGAAACGGGAAACTGAAAGGGCGTTGCTCCCCGAATTATGCCAACAAGCTGACATCTGGACTGGCATGGATGAAGAAATTCAACACCAACTACAAACCACAGCCATTCGGACTTTGCAGCGCTGCTCCTTTTTTTCCTTGGGAAACAACTAACCCTGCCTCTATGTCTTTATTTTTTCTTTTTTATCATGATCATGATAACGATAATAAATTGATATATATATATATATATATATATATATATATATATATATATATATATATATTGCATTATCTTTTATTTTTACTTGGGGTCAGATGAGCGGAGGGGAGACAGACGCAGGCTCATATTTACTTATTTGTGGCCATGAAGTGTTGGATATTTATCCTTTACTTAAAAGAAATTATTTTGCTGAGCGGGTACTAAGAAGCAGCAAGCAAAAGCATTGGTGGCGTTGGCGGAGATGACTGAGGCTTTTCGCTCCCCTTTCTCCTCCACACATTCAATGAATCTGTTGCATCATCATCGTTATGTTTGTTTTCAGTTTAGGAAGAGGGACAGTCACGGTCGCAGTCCTAATGGTAGTAATAGTGTACTGTTAACAAATGAGAAGTCGGAGTTGAGGCTGAGGATGAGATGCAAATCGGAATGTGATGGGGATAAAGAAGTGGCAGCACGAGACAGAATAATAACATTCGGGAAATATAAAGGGAAGATGATGGGAAGCGTTCCGTCGAGGTACCTCAAGTGGGTGTCCAACAATTTAAGAGCGGGGTATTTTTTGGAGTGGGCAGAGCTCGCAGACCAAGTCCTTCAAGATCCAATCTACAGAGACCGCATGGAGTGGGAGTTGGCTCTCAGTGTCTTGAATGGTGACACTCACAGTCACACTCTCTCTTCGTCTTCCTCTGCGGTCTCCGAGCTGCTCGACATTAGCGACAGGTTTGGTTGGGATAACCAAGACAAGCTTGGTTGGAGCAAAGTCGATTTTGACCTTCTCGGCACCACCAAAGGCGGTAGAATTCCTAGACGACTTGCACCGCTCAATAATCAGTCGCACCCATCCGCCTCCATTACACTCGCCAAGTCAACGACAAGGAGGATGCAGAGAAGAGAGAGGCAGAGGAACACGAGTTTGAGGACACAAGAAGTATACCACCACCAGCAGCCGAAGAACATGAAGAATGTTGATAATGTTGATTATGTTGATAATGGTGGCGGGGAGATGGTGCGGAAGAATCAGCATCCGAACCAGAATGTGATTGCCAATCCTTTCCCGGGACGTCAGGCACTCCTGGCACACTACCACCGTGCACTCAAGCACCACAAGAAGCTTACTGTTAATATTGATCAAGACTGTTGAGTTAAACTGCTGCTGATGATTTTGTTTTATAATACAGTATCTGCAATTCAATTGTTTAGCTTGCATTGGCTTTCAGGAGTTTGAACTTTGAAAAACAAAGAACTGGGAATTCGTGTCCTCACTCATAATTGTAGTAATATCCATCATGACTTTCAACGTATGTTCTCGGGTCAGATTTAAGATATCCTATAGAAGTGAAGCAATGGAAATATGCTGAGTATACACCTAATGCGAAAATACCATGCATTACAATAAAAATTATATATCAATATAAAATTAGTGATGTTATAAAATTTATATATCAATATACACCTATGGATCTATGAAATTAGTCATGTTATAAAATTAAACCGATAATTATTTCGTAAAAGGTGCAGAATCATATTTATACGTATATGGCATGGGGTTCAAACTGTTCAAGCTTCTATTCTAATAGAATTAACAGAAGAAAAAAGCAATTGATTTGTTAAGACTTTCAGTTTACTTAATTGAGAATGAAATTCCTAATAGATGTTAAAGTAATTTTTATATATGTTCGGTCGTGTGCCAAACGGGTCGGAAACTCTGGATACTGGGGAGTGCAGTTAGGGCTGGATCGGGGTTGAGGTCCTGGTGAGCCGATGATTCGAGGAGTAGGGGGTGTGCTACCTGCAAGGATTCCAACGCGCAAGTCTCCCGAGTCGTCCTCTCTTGGAATTGCTAGAGTGTGCATCTTATTGATTAGAAAGCCTTGTTATGATTCTTTGAAGGTTTTAGCAAAATAGAAAACAACCAATCAATCCTTAGAAGACTTGGCTTAGGGTTGGCATTAGAAATTCTATTCTTATAGTTCTTTCAATGATGACAACAATGAGGCCTTGCTTTATTTAGTTAACCCCTAGGCATAGAGGAAAGTCAAATGAGAGTATTCAACTTGAGTCACAAGTCCTAGCTTTACCTTATGGAAATCTAGCTTTAGTGTACTCCAAGTCAATTAGCAATCCCTAATTCCAAATCAACAATTGGCACAACTATTCAACTTCTTCTAATGGCCCAAATCCTATGCCAAGTAAAAAACTTTTACTTCATAACTAGTGTTGGCATTTCATCAAACATTTGGTGAGCAAGAGTGAAAGCCATGGTAAATTTGAGAAGAAAGTAAAATTAAAACTATTTCAACACAAGGAACTAACAACAATTAACATAGAACAACAATGGAAATGAGATTCTAAAGAAATTGACTAAATCCAAAACTACAAAGTTGAATCCAAGATCTATGAGAATTGAGCAATTACAAACACTAATTGAGATTGGAGAAGAAGATCTATGACATGAACAAAATGAATTGAGAATTGCAATGGATCTCAACAAAGAGTGAATGAAAATTCAGAAATTGGATGAAGATGAACCCTAGTGAGAGCTTTTGAATCTCTCCCCTTCTCCACAAGTGTAACTAACTATCCTCCAAAAATATCTAGAATCTAAAAATGAGCTAAAAAGTGCTTAACCTTTGTTCCCTTGGTCTTCTTAAGCTTTTCCCGCCAGAGCACTTCCCCAAAATGGGATTCCCAACTGCCTCCACGCTCAAGTCACGTGGCTCTTTAAAAAATCATGTTCGCACATCGGCGCGCACGCGCAATGTACGCGTGCACGTCCACGGGACATCTTGTAATGTGCGCGGAGGCGTAATGTACACGTGCACGCCATCGGAGATCATGGCCTAGCCGCTACGCAAGCCGGCTCGTGGCTTGGCTCTTGGCTTCGACTTCTTAACTGCTCAATCCACGCGGACGCGTCAAGTGCGCGCACGCGCCCATGCCGAGATTTCCAAAGTTCAATTCTCATGCTCCCTTCCTTTGCACCCGTCCTTCTTCTCTCTTCCGGTCCGTCCCTGCCCTATATTCTGAAAGCACTTAACACACAGGTCACGGCATCGAATGGCATCAAGGGAAGATTAGAAATGTATCTAATTTAGTGCAAAATAAGCATGTTTTCATTCATGAGACAAAATTAGGAAAGGAACACAAAGTCTTGTATTTTCATGTAGAAAACGTGTGGAATTATTGATAAAACCCCTGAAATCAACACAAGATAAACCCTCAAAATGGAGTATATCACTGCCCTGACACCGCCGACTCAGGCACGGGATCTCGCTTTGGCCTCCTGAACTTTCTGGTAAGACTCCCTGGAATTCTTCTTTGCCATTTCTACAAGAACAATTAGGTACCTAAAGTCAGTAAAACAAGTCGGAAGAAACAAGTCGTGCAAACATCAAGTCGGAAAATATGATAAACTAAGAAAAGCTACCTAATTGAGCCTGGACAAAGGTCGGAGACCCCTGGAGAAACTTTTTTGTATCCAGGTAGGGGGCTCTCCCCCATACTTCTCGGAGAAACCCCACAATGGCCGCCTCCACCTCATCCAAATCATCCAAACCATATTTTTCACAAGGAGAGGCCTCTATCCAGTACAGGGGGGAAATAAGGAGAAGAAGTTTCATCCAGGAAAAAGGGATGGTGACCCTCTATAGCTTGAACTTTGAAAAAGAAATTTTTGAAGTCATGGAAGGACTCATCAAAAAGGGTAAAAACTCTCCGACCTTGTATGGGCCGGAAAGACACCCACTATTGTTTGTTATTTTGCCCACTGAAGGGTGTAGTCATATGAAAGAGATAAAAGAAAATCTTCAAAGAAGTCAGAAAGTCTAAAGCATGGATGATAAATTGATAAATTTTCAAAAAACCCTAAGAGTTAGGATGAAGCTGGGTAGGAGCAACACGACAATGGCATAAAACAGCTATCTCGAAGTCGGAAAAAGGGAGAAAATGCCTAAGCGGGTAATCATGCTCTCATACATGTAGAAAAAATGAGGGGCTACCTCAGAAGCCCTCCCAAAACAAACCCGGTCTTCCGGACCCGGGGCAATCAGTTCATATTTTGGCTCATCCTCATCAGAAGTACAAAGCCTATAATGAGTGTGAAGGTTGGTGATGAAGTCAGTATCAACAAGAGGTTCTTCCCCCAGAACCGTGACATCCACCCATTGAGTAAGGGTTTCTACAGAAGACATTTTATTTTTCTAGAAAGGGATAGCGAACCTATAAAGGGAAAAGAAAAAGGATAAAAAATAGGGTCTCTAAGGGTTCGAGACAAGTCTCTCAAACTAAGCAGAGAAACACCGAGACTACCATCCACACTCTACCGAACAAAACATGCAAACAAAAAACTCTATAAAGAAAGAGTAAGAAAAGAAACTGACATTTTTTCTCGCGCAGAAAGATGGAAGCAACAGCACTCGAAAAGGAAGGAGCTTTCTTTTTTCGAATAGTAAAGGGTGCAGGTAGAAAAGTTTTCAGAAACGAAACAAGCGAGGAAAGGAAAAAGTATTTATAAACACGTTAGAGGCATAAAGGTAAAACGACGCAGCCATTTAAGAGTTGCACCGTTACCAATGTAAATGCCCCACGTATGAATGCTCAAACCTCTAAGAGACGCGACGTTTGATTAGACGCGACTGTTGAGAATTTTTTAAAACACGTCGGTTCCAAAAAATTACGTTGGTTCCTTACCAGGTCGGCTACGGTCCCGAGTTATAATACTCGACCCCAACTCTTAAAAAAAATTGGGCTCGAGTAGAGGCACTGTTCATACCCTGGCCCAACGCTAAGGCCCAGGTCCAAACGACAGGCCCAACCCACAGGACTTACTCTAAGGAAGTCGGAAACGAGGATTAGCTGGCAGACAATAACTACCCCTAAAATCTCTCAACCCACTTCCAAGAGCCATATCACAATTTTTCTAAGATAAAGGAACAGTTATCCACCTTAAAATGTGGAACTACTTCAACGGTGGTTATTGGTTCACCACTATAAATACACTGACACCCCTCAGGTATCTCTAAGTCCCAATACTCTCTAGACCTGCTCACACCCTTGCTGACTTAGGCATCGGAGTGTCTTTGCAGGTACCACCCCCCATTCACTCACGCTCACAAGTCAGACGGGTCCCAAAGGTGCAAATCCATTCGAAGGTTTTCCTCCTCAGACGATTGGGCCAACCTAACGAATCCAACCCATTAATCTTCGGTTACCCATCGTAACAGATGTTATGTTTGTTTAGTCATTAAATTCGTAACAATAATCATTAAATTTATCGGTTATAAGTTAAAAATAAAAAATAATTAAAGTTGAGTTATAATTCATGATGTACTATAAATATAAAATTATAATTCATCAGGAGTAATAGATTATTCCTCAACTTAAGTAACGAATCGAATACTTATTTTAATTTAATTTATATTTGGTTATAGGTACAAATCATATTAGCTTTATGCTTAAGGAAAAGTATAGGGTACCAAATATATTATTTGTCAATTTATTGTCAATAATAATTAATTATTATATTTTAAACACATGTATAAAGAGACATATTCAAAAAATACATTTATAATGACATTTTCATTAGACGTAGTTATCAAATAGTCATTTTTATTAGACACATCTATAAAAACACTTCTATTAAATATAATCACAAACAAGAGTTAGTAAAAGTTAACATAAATGTTATTGGTAACGTAGCAAAATTGTATACTTAATTGAGCATCAAGTCGAATGTATGTTAGCTAGTTAGACTATTCTTCTCTTTTAAAATAACAGGAAAAAATGGAAAATAATAGATTGATCACAATAATATAAGGAATCACATTTAAATAAGTACATATAGTGGTTAATAATTAATAAATTATTGTAATTAAATTTAGGTTATTATTATAAAAAATAATTTATTTTAAAATTAGAAAATGGATAAATATTTTAAAATTTCAAAATTGTTAAACTCAATAGATATATTAAAAATGTAATATACACATTAAAAATAAATTATAATATATTTATATATAAATATTAAATTATTTTTAATTTATATTTTAATATATATTTTATATATAGTTTTTGTACATTTACCATATTTGGAGATATATAATGTGTTGTAATTTGTTTGAATTCTAAAGTAAAATCTAAGAATGGAAAACTTAAATCATAATTCAAAGGACACGGTTTCACAGCTTAAATTACATAGACCTAACCTAAGACAAGGGAGATGAAGAAAATTTGAGGACCTCCTTCGACCTCTCCGAATCGAACACAACTACTGAAAAGACCCAAAATTAGGCTGACCGCGCATGCAAAAATTTTCCTGTCATCTCCCTTACCACAGTATCGAGCATCCATTATCCAGTATCCACATCATAAGCTTTTTTGCGTAGTCTCTCCAACATCATAATTACCCTTATTGGCATGTGGCCATTAAAACCTAACAAATTACTATTGATCAGAAATAAACATATATAATATAATAATAACAATAACAATAGTAACAAAATAATAAAAATAAAAATGATAAACCGTAAAAAAAAACAATAATAATAATAAAAAATAATAATGACAAAAACAATAATACGGGAAAAGGAAGAGAATAACATATTGCCTAATCCCACCAAAACCAAAACTAAAACCGACAGCAACACCTTCCTGTGAATAAGCGAATTATTATTTATTATATTATTGTGGGTTTTGGTTCTTGTGTCCTCTCACCATAATTGTCATCATCATCAAGGCGAATGGGCGCGCGCTCGGCTTTGCTTGTGCGCGCACCTGCAGCATCCAACAATGTCCAGTTATTGTTCACGTTCGTTAACATTATTATTGTTGCTCTTTTGGGGATTCTATCACCGTGCTCTTCCTATTCGGATGCTGAGGCGCTCTTGAAGTTCAGGGCTTCATTGAGAAATGCGGTTGCCCTCAGCAGCTGGGATCCATCCATAAACCCAAAGCCACCGTGCTCTGGCAACACTGCCAGTTGGGTGGGTCTGTATTGTAATCAAGACAAAGTTTGGGGGTTACGCCTGGAGAGCATGGGCCTCAACGGCAACATTGACATGGCTTCTCTCTCTTCAATGCCCGCTTTGCGGATGCTTAGCCTAATGAACAATACCTTTGCGGGTCCCTTGCCCAACATTAAGATGCTGCCCAATTTGAAGGCCCTCTTCCTGTCCTTTAATCATTTCTCCGGAGACATACCTGATGATGCATTTGCAGGTTTGAGTCGATTGAGAAAGCTTTATTTGGCAAATAACGATTTCACCGGTAAAATTCCTTCTTCCATTGCCGCATTGCCTAGTCTCCTCTACCTCAGGCTTGATGCAAACAAGTTTCACGGCCAAATTCCCGATTTTCCACGCAGCAATGGTTTAAAGACTTTCAACCTCGCTAACAATGATTTAGAGGGCCCCATCCCAGCCAGTCTAAGCACCTTCGATCCTACCTCCTTTAGCGGTACTTAATTCCCTGTCTCCGTGTCCCTTATTAAATTGAATAAAATAGAATTGAATCTGAATATCGTAGGGTTATTTATTTTGCAGGAAACAGACGTTTATGCGGGCGACCACTGACAAATCCTTGCCCACCAGCTACAACAGGAAGCCAGGATGGTCAAGGCAAAGACCAGGTTATGAAAACTGTAGTGATTGTGATCGTGGTGGCGGTGGTTGTAGCTTTCCTGGTTACAGTCTTAGTCATATGGCGGTTGAGACTCAAGTCTCGCGATCTCAATCAAATAAATAATAATGAGGTCCCAAAGTTCCAAGGCCAGACCTCCGACAAGTTCGTTCCTCCCGTTTACGTCAAAACCAAAAGCCTAGCGGAACAATATGATGCTGCTACAACTCCTAAGCAGGTGCTCAGTTCTGTACATTCCAAGAAGGTGGAGCAAGGCAAGCTCTTATTCCTGAATTGTGACACCGGACTCAAGTTTGATTTGCAGGATTTGTTAAGGGCCTCGGCCGAAATTCTAGGCAGTAACACATTTGGCTCTTCCTACAAGGCCGTTATCCTGGACGGTCAAGCTGTGGTTGTCAAGAGGTACAAGCAAATGAACAATGTGCCGAGAGAGGAGTTCCATGAGCACATGAGAAGGCTTGGAAACCTCAACCATCCCAATATTCTGCCCTACATGGCCTATTACTATAGGAAAGAAGAGAAGCTCTTGATCTCTGCCTATGTTCAAAATCGTTGCTTAGCCAGCCATCTTCATGGTATATATTTATTGTTGTGCAAATTAAAAACTAAAAAGTAGAGTTTGGTATAAATATCAAAATACACACTATATAAAAGTACCATGTTGTCACCGGAATTTAAGATTTGAAATATATTTTTATCCATTAAAATCAATTTTTTAAATGTACTTTGATATTTATTAATTTTAATATATATCTTTGTCCACTTCAAATGTACTTTGATATTTATGAAAGCACAGCTTATTAACAAATATAAATATATGATTGTTGTAGGAAATCACAAGAATAAAAAGCAGGGGCTTGACTGGCCAACCCGATTGAAAATAGTGAAAGGTGTGGCGAGGGGATTGGCCTACCTATACAACGCACTCCCAAGCGTTGTTACGCCTCATGGTCACCTCAAATCTTCCAATGTGCTTTTGGATGAATCTTTTGAGCCCCTACTGACCGATTATGGGCTCAGTCCTTTGATCAACCTTGATCGTGCCCAACAAGTCATCATGCCTTACAGATCACCCGAGTATGCTCAACTTGGGCGTATAACAAGGAAGACTGATATGTGGAGTTTTGGAATTCTGATTCTAGAGATTTTGACAGGTAAATTTCCAGAGAACTATCTGGCACAGACACATAACAGTGATTCGGACATTGCCAGTTGGGTCAATACCATGATTACCGAGAAGCACACCAGCGACGTGTTTGACGCAGACATGGGAGGATTTGGCAATAGTAAAGCTGAATTGCTCAAACTCTTAAAGATTGGCTTGAGTTGTTGCGAGGAGAACGTGGAAAGAAGGTTAGATATCAAGGAAGCTCTTGACCAAATCGAAGACTTGAAGGAGGCTGAAAGTGATGGAGAATACTCTTCTACTACTTTAGTCACTTCCGACCGGGATGCCTATAGAGCCGTGTGATTAATTCGACTCTCACTTGCCTTTTTCCTTCACCGCAACTGCCTACCTTGCAAATTGTACGGCTGCATAGAAGTTGGCTTTCCTCCAACAATATTATACATAAACTGATAAAAGGAAAAAAAAAAAAAACTGTTTAATTAACCTTGAATTCTTCTAACTAATTAATTAGTTTTTATGTTTGCTTTACTGGTTAACGGAAGTAGGTATTTTCGGTACATCTCGATAACTACACTCCACATGTACATTTTGTTACTTTGTTTACATAGATCCTAGATAGATTTAGGTTATCTCCTTTCACACTTCTATGTACATACATTGTCTCTCACAATTTTAATTCTGTAGTCTAGTTATTATTCTGTCCATCATTCACGAAATTATTTTATATATATTCACTCGAAATAATCGTCAGTCATGCTAAAGTATTGATTAATTAATTGATGTCTAATACTAGTTACCTAACTTTTTCAGCTCACATTCATTAATTTTTTAAAATTATTTTCGTAATCTCAAAATCTAAGTTTTAAATCATAAACCCTTAACCCTAATCTTAAACTATAATTATTCTAAATTCTAATATTGATTAATTAAAAATTAATTTTTATTTTTTAATTAATTCACTCGAATAAAAAAAAATGCTAAAATGCTGAATGATGCACCCTTAAATATTATTTAATAGTGAAATAGTTTTAGAATAATAATATAATAATAAAACTGAGCATATAAAAATATTTTAATACAAATCACATGCAATCTAACAAAAAGAAGTTATAATTAGTTTGCATTTTAATTTTTATGTTTTTAAAATAAACTATTATTTATATTCATTAATATTCAAAATACTGACAAATCTGCCTATAAAAAAATGAAACTAACATTATAATTATCAAAGATGGACTTTAAAAATGATCCAAAATTTCAAACTACTCCTGCTAATCTAACTCCAAATTTTTTATCACAATCCGAATTCCGCCATCACTAATTCTCAACTGTACCCTTTACTACCAAAGACGGAGGCATGTAATTTTTTGCTTTGCTTTTCAAGTGGTATCTCTTGAAAAATTGCAAGTTTTAAGGTTGACTACATATATAGTTCTCTTTGTATAATATATCACAATTTTAGACATACTCCATCACTATAAGACTGGTATTTAGTCTCTTTCAATCTCTTGGACTAAGATCAAATCATCTCAACTCTTAATATTTATCAAGAAAATTAAAAATATAAGAGAAAAAAAATTTGGTAAATAACAATACTTTATTATATACAAATGTTTATTACAAATAACTTATACCTTTAAATTCAAATTCTCTTGTTATATACAATTATCCTAAATGAATAATCTATTATCTATTATTACTTTATTAGTGATAAATTTATCATGTATTCATATAAAGACACATGTTAGCTAAACTTAATACATAATTATGTTATTTTTAATTACATTTAAAAGCTATAATTACAAAGTATAAGAAATAAATCTATATATTTGTGAGTCATTTTTATACAAAATATATAAATATATTTGCATATTAAGTATTTATTGTATATTTTAAAATTAGAACGAATAATTTTATCAAAAAATATTTTATTAAAAATTTTAAATTTATTTTATCTTTTAACATTGAAGAATACTCTTATTTATATTTCTTCCAAGGATTACCTGAAACGGTAATTTAGACCTAAATGTGAGGTTTAGACTCCTTCTAAGCCAGCGTCCAATTGGTGTTGGTACCACAGTGCCGTCGCCCGAGTTTAACATGCGGAGGTGGAGATGGTACGAGACTCCGATACTTAAGTTAACAAGAATTTTAAACAGGTTTTTAGTAGATTGAGTGTCACTGTATTTATAGTAAAAAGATAACCACATTTAGAATAGTTCCATCTTTGATGGTGGATGACCATTCTCTTTATCTTAAAAATTTGTTGAGATCTCCCTTTTAAATAAAGTAGAGAGATAATAGGAGTAAATATTTCGAGGGATAGTTACTTATTTAGATAAGTAAGGTTGAACCACCCTTGCCATGCCCGACCTCTATGAGGTCAAGTAAGTTGATGAGGCTACCTTTTTAGGTGATTTTTTTATTTTTATTGAGCCTGACTTTATATTTTTGGATCAGGGTATAAACAATATTCTTATATTTTTCATGTATCACATAAATTTTAGCTTTAATTAATATTAAATATAATCAACCGTCCAATCAAGTATCCATAACATTCATTACAAATATCTATCATAGCGCTTTCTCTAAATTACTTTAAACAACTCTGCATATTTATACGCATATATATATTTCTTTATAGTGTTCTATGACATTCTAAAGTATTTTTAGATCGTTTAGGGTCTTTATAACCTTCTTAAGTACTATAGAATTTTCTAAAATATCCAAAATAATTTCAAACACACTAAAATTTGTCCAATTTTTATACAAACACCAATAAAATAACATTTTAAAATTTACTGAGGCAAAGGCTCCAAAAATTTTTTAAATTAGAGGGACATCTACGCGATGCGTGACGTGAAGTGTTAAATTAATGATAGTACTTTAATAAGTATTATATTGTTTAGAAATTAATTAAAATATAGATAAACTAATATTAAATTTGATGTGTTTTTTATTTAAAATATTTTGTAATACAAAATTTTTTTTATTGGAATTGTATAAAACTATATCTTTATTTGTTATTTTTATTTTTACAATTATTTTATTTGACATATTTAGTCTTCTTATATGGGCATTTGTCTTCTTTTTTATTTTTGGTTACTGTTGCGGTTGTTTCTTTCTTTCTGTCATATGTTTTTGTGAAGATATGTTGTTTTTGAAGATATGTTGTTTTTGAACTGTTGACCTATATGTATTTTTTATTGTCTTTTTGGATCTATATTTATATGTATGTTTTTCATCCGCATCTTAAATTTGTTTACTTTTCTTTCTCCTTAATCTCTTAATTGGTATGTTATATTTGTCTAATGATATTAATGTTGGTGAAGATAGTTCCTATAATTAATAAAATATTATAAATGAGCAATATAAATGATATATATTTTAAATAGTTTGTAATATTATCTATTTTATTTGTTATAATAGGGATTAAGTTTCAGTATTTTTGTTGGGACAAATCTCTTGGTAATTGTGTATTGTTGAAAAACTTTTTTGAAAAAGTTATTATTACTATCTTGTTAATTATTATATATGTAAATTAAAAATAAATTGTATATTTATTTTTTTACTCTTTAAATATCAACTCCATTTTTTGTATTTTTTAGACATTTACTTATTCTTTTTCTCCTTGTATTTTTTAGACATTTACTTATTCTTTTTCTCCTAAAGCATGCAATTTTTCGATGACTTCTGCAATAGTAAGAATAAAATTTTTTAAAATATTTATTATGTGTGAAATATATATATATATATATATATATATATATATATATATATATATTGAATAAATTCTTTTTAATAAGAACAATTTAAATAGCATAAAATAAAAATACATATTAATATTTTTCTTTGACCCACTCTGTGACAATATAATGTCTCGTAATAAAAATTTAAAATACTATCGAGGTTTTTTAAAATTTTTTATAGTATACACTTTTTCTTCTTGTAACAAATATTTGAATTTGTTCATCATATTTTTTCTCACAATTACATGAAGAGGTGTTCTATGCAGTGTTAGTAAATCATGTGTTAAACATCAGTAAACAAAATTATTAACGCTTAATTTTTTTAGTTATTACAAAAGCAACAACAAATAGTATATTAAACTAAATATAATTATATGTAAAGTATTACAAAATAAAAAAAATATATAAATAGTGATAAGAGTTTTTTTTTGTAAATTCATTTTAAAAATGTAATAAGTATTTTTGTTTTGTATCTTATTATCTAATATAATCATTTCAAAACATATAGACTCTTCTTCATTTGTTGATATAAATATTTTTCACATAGATTTTGATAAACCATTTATCTATTTGTTTGATGATATTATATAAAGGATGGTGCTTCATCCTGTAATTTTGAGATGCTCTATAGTATACAAATAAAAAAAAGTTAGAATTAAAAAAAATTAATTGAGAATAAGAATATAAATAATATAATATAAAATTAAAAATTAACTATTTAATCATAATATATTTGAATGTTCTTAGTAAGGATATTTTGTTGTGCCAAAATTGAGATTGTTTGAAAAAATCTTCAATAGTAGTGTGAAAATTTGTAAAATAAAATAATAGTGATAAGAATTTTATGTATCATATATAAATAAATTAAATAATATAAAATTTAAATACGCATAACTTAAAATTTATTATTATTAATATTATTATTAATACTTTTAATATATATGTTTATTACATTTAATTAGTATTTTATATTTTTATTTAATTACTTGCAATGATTTTACAATAGTTAATTGGTTGATTTCTATATTTTATCAAGTAATCAAAATTACTAACAGGATATCATTAGAACTTAGAAGAGAAACTGAGAAAACATGACATAAATTCAATGTAAAAGAAAATATTAACTTCTATATAATAAAAATAGAGGGATGGATGGACAAGGGTAAAGTCGGCAAATACATATTATAAACAATCCACCGGTATATGGAAAATGAATTGTACTGTGCAATCAGTTATTCTATTTATGAACAAAATTTCCTGCATTTACTCACAAACTGCAATTTTTCTTCGTGAAGCAAAACCTATTGGAATGAAATCACAGGTCTGTTCCACAAGAAGGCTACCAGTGCAACCAACCACCCACTGGCCATCAGCATTTCGAACAAAACCAAAACCGGAAAGCTGATCCGACCAGAGAGACACTGGCGTCATAGTTCACCCTAGAAGTAGTCATAGGAGGTATCCTTTAGTGATCAAGGATGGAACCAGTTCTCTTTGGACAGAATCCGTCCATAAGAACTCACTGATATAGTGCCGAATTAACAGGTGTTGCGCGATGTGTGGATTGGTGCTAGCTTGGGAGTTTGCGTGTTCAGACATTATATGTGAGACTGAGCTTGGAAGCGTTCTTGTTAACTCAGAATTTGCTTCCTTCTGTGCATAGGGGAAGCAACTAATTCTGCAGCGGATGCTGTGGCTATGTATGCAGCAAGGGATCAGGATGATTATGCTGACCTTGGAGTGACTTAGCTGAACTTATTCATATTCAGAGGGACTTGTCCTGTCCATTTTAGGATTGTTTCCTCTGTTTTCTGTTTTCTGTTTTCTGTTTTTGTTCTATATCAAGTCACCCAAAAAAATATTCACAGGTCTGTTAACGAAATATTATGAACAAAATCCCCAGACCACTAGATAGTTGATAGAACAGCATAAGCCATAAGCAGCAGAAAAGCTTGGGGGGATCTTCCTCCTCACTCGTGTACTGATTGATCTGGTCACACAGAAAGACTGTGAATTCAGGGAAAAGTTCACAAAACAAACACAATCAAGTCTCTTTTGCAGAAAAAATGACTTAACAGCCAAAATACTATTGATAATCCCCCTTCTTTTATTTTTATTTTGAAATAAAAATGGGTTGTCATTATTTTAAAGTCTTACATGGATATTTATCCACCACACATTCACAATCGAACAATGATAATCTGTTACGCTTGTTAGATTTTAATTGAACTCATTAGCATACGCTGTTAATTGAGAATCTCTTGGCCTTCATAGAGTCCATTCTTTGTAATCTTCTATCCTTGTTAGTATGCAAGTGTGTGTTTTTGTTATAGATTCTACATATATGAAACTTTAAAGTTGAGAATCACATAATTGAACAATGAGATAGATATTGGCAGTAGAAGCATATCATAAATAGTAAAGGAAATATAGGAAGCCAATATATATGTTATAAAAATTATTAAAAAGAACCAAATTTAAAGAGAAGGACCAAATTTTCTTTCCAGGTAGAAAATTACAATTTTCTTGTGAGGATTCTTTCCCTCGAATTAGCCATCAAACTTAAATCCTGATTAATACATCTTTCTACTATGCAGTATGTATTTTGTTATTGGTGTGCAAAATTGTAAAATCTTTTCTTTAGTATACACCCAAAAAATTTAACTTAAAAAAAAAAACTTTTTCTTACTAGAGATTGCAATAGGTCGCTCCTTCCTTTCGGTAGCTTCCATTGAAGCTTTACCACAAAATGAGAAAAGCAGCAGAGTCATGGGCAGGTAAAAAACATAACCAAACGCCCAAATAATACTACGTTAATTACCCTAGAATTATAGTATTTCATAATCTGCATCATTGATAACTTAATAGGTACCGTAATATTGAGGATTGGATACTGCAGAAGTCAGAAATAAATCAGGTCGAGAGATGGGAATTGGGTTAAAGGAAAACAAAAGAAAGGTATAATTGACTCTAATTTTTAAAATTGGTCATTCTCTTTAAATATTAATTAAGTCGTTCGTTTTTAATAATTTTAATATAAAAGCTACTTTTCTATAAATAACTTTTGTTAGCTGTCCTTAAAACTTATTCTCCCAAAGAAGATCGGATTGAAATAAGACCAACTTAAAATCATTAGGCTCAAATTGGTCCAAATGAAACTAGGTTAATTTATGTGTGGAGCTACCAAAAATTAATTTGAAAAGAACTAGACAATATTGTACCTAGTAAGCCTGGTTTTAGCAGTTGCCAAAAAAGAAGAGATACATCATAGAAATTAATTAGCAGAGTGAAGGATGTTTACCGTTTGTTGTCTTGGGTGGTTTCACGCTCT
The DNA here is from genome assembly GCF_003086295.3 of Arachis hypogaea. NCBI lineage: Eukaryota > Viridiplantae > Streptophyta > Magnoliopsida > Fabales > Fabaceae > Arachis > Arachis hypogaea. The sequence goes on along the minus strand of NW_027255462.1, from coordinate 18,945 downwards.
CATTTGCAATAGATGATGAAAAACGCCTTTTTGCAGAAGCTTTTGTCAATGTCTCATCCTTCTTTGTGGATATCAGAGATGAGTAAAGAATAGCATCAACAGCTTTACGCTGCTGTTTCCGTTTTGAAATCTCAGAAACCCCACTTTTAGTAGTACATTTAACTTGATCTGCATGTTCTTTTTTGTGACAGCCTTCCAATGAGGATGCAGAAACTTCATTACTATTACTCGTATCCCCTCTGGAACACAAATTTGGTCTATCCAACTCTGAAAGTTTTGAAGTTTTCTGTCTGCTACCTGTCTCTTCAACTACATGGTGTGCGCTGCTCCTTGTGTTCTCAAATTTTGATTGCCTCTTACCCAATATTGTCTCTACCCTATTGATCTTCATCTTGTCTTTGCCTTCTCCATTGTCAAAAACCCGTTGTTCTGTTGTTGTCAACATACCATCGGAGCAGCTTCTGCTTTCACATTTTGCAGCGAGACAAGTCAAGTTCTTGATGGAGTTACGTTCATCTATGGATTTCTTTTCCTTACATAAAGCACTTTTCCCCAAAGCTTTGTCATCCCTCCTACCCTTAGACTTAACTTCAGAAGCTACACGTTTCTTTTTACTCTCAAAACCATCTTTATCATTATCCTTAACCTCTCTTTCATGCTTCGGTTGTCTTATGACATCATTAGAATTCTCAAGAAAGTCTTTATCTTTACTAGCTGTTTTGAAGATTGAATGATATGGCCTTTTAGCAGTCATAATCAAGTCTCTTTCTTCAGCATCCTTCACAAGAGAAGCCCAGTTATGGTTTGTTTGTAAAGTCCTTGCATTACCAAAAATCCAAAGTGACAACTTGGCCCTTGTTAAGGCGACATTCATCCGTCTTACATCAGCAACAAATCCAATAGTGCTTGAGTTTCTTTCAGATGCAGCATTGCTCAAAAGTGCTGCTCTTACGGTAGAAAGTAACAATATATCCACTTCTCGACCTTGGAAGCCATCCACAGTGTTAAATTCGATTTCAGCTGTGATTGAAGATCCAAATGTATCAAGAAAACGAGATCGCAGAAGAGAAAGTTGAGACTTATATGGAGTAATAATTCCAATTCTTCCTCCAGTAAATTCAGTTGGGAACCTGGGAAGCATTCATATAGGGTTCCATAATTCATCAGATGAGAGAGAGAGAGAGAGAGAGAGTCAGTCAGTAAATGAGTACCTTTTCTGGAAAAACCTTAGTACCTCAACTGCTGCATCAGCCTCATGCTCATTACAAAGTGACATTGCACCCATGTTTTTTCCACGAACCTCCCTACCATCAGTGATATCATAGAATACATAAGGCCCAAGACACTTGGTCTGATGAAATGGTGCTGATTTGCGAGACATTTGGCTCCCATTTAGTAATTTATTGTCATAGAAATGCAGTGAAGGGAACTTGCATATCTCTGGATGCATCCTATACTGCCATGATAAAAGAAAATCAAGGATTCAGCTTTCACTCATAAAACAGGATAATGTAAAATTATAGACATCCTTGCCTAACAAAATTAAGCCAAAATAAGAGCGTCATAGGAATAATAACATGCAAAACTTAAGCTGTTAAGGAAATTGACTATCATATACAAAATACAATCAGGCAGGGTTGATCATATGCTGAAAATGTTCTACAGCTCAATCATTATTATCTCAAATGACTGAATTCAAAAAGGAGTAGCACTGAGTTTGAGCCATTGAAATTCCTATAATGACCTCAAAAACCTACAAGCAAAAGAGCTTCAGCCAAGATGTTTGATGCTTCTTAGGTGTCTTTTACAAGTCGGAATCTTGAAAGGGAATTGCTTGATGAGTAAGTCTCTAAATTGGAAAAGAAAATTTGGGCTTCCCATGAAGAGAAAACCACACAAGATCTCTCATCGGAACCAGGAAAGGAAATCTGCACCATGGCAAGCCTTCGGCTTGAATAGATACACTTGACCATGTTAACTGCATGGTTGGATGCATAAAACATGAAAGATAAGTATACAATGAATTGAATTCTCTAATCCCTTCGCATGCATACAGACTAACTCATCAATATTAAAGGGTTCTCAAATCCCTCTTCATATACATCAACACGACTCCCTAATAAAAAGAATGGTTGGATGCATAAAACATGAAAGATAAGTACAGCATGAATTGAATTCTCTAATCCCTTCGCATGCATACAGACTAACTCATCAATATTAAAGGGTTCTCAAATCCCTCTTCATATCCATCAACATGACTCCCTAACAAAAAGAATGAGTGATAAAGAGATAAAAACCAAGTTTGAAGATTGAAATTTCTCCTTCAAGTTCAAGCATTTTATTTCAGAAAAATACCAGAAAAACAACCTTTACTTTCTTCAAAGCTTTTGCAACTAATCAAAAGAAACAGCTGAAAATCCATATTCAGTACCCTCCAAGATTCACCAAATATACAAAATGCATATTCCATATGAGATGGATTCCACTTTTACAGTCAGTGTAGAAATAACCAGCATCAATTTCATAATATAGCAATGCACCACACATATTCTATGGGTATATTTTACTTCAATCACTTGTCATCAAACCTCAATCCCAGAATTTAATTTCTTTCCTTTTTATATCTCTACTCAATCCTTCTAAACAGTAATAAGAATTGTGCGGAATTGATTATTCAGTCAAACAAGGCAAACTAAACGGATAAACCCTAAACCTTAAAAACAAAAAGAAATTCTTTTAGACCATATGCTAAGTTGCTAACAGTCTAACCCCCAATACCCAAGGAACCTCAAGCCTGCAATGATTGCTCCACCAAAATATATGTCATACAAGGAGACTTCAGATCAGATCCAGTAGCAAACTATGTACCTGCTCAGTAAGCATGATAACAGGATGCCCTGCCCTTTGTAAACGTTCAAACATGCTGCACTCATAAAGATATTTACTCGCAACATTTGAGAGTACAGTTGCAGGAAGTTGCTTTGGGTCACCAACCTTAGATAATTTGCAAATGTCAGTATAACCTCTTACCTTATAGCAGAAGTTCAAAAGCCTTTTTAAGTACACTTACCATTATGCATTTGGTTCCACTTGACTTTAAAAGCTGAAGAGGAATCAGAGTAGCAGGTTCTAGAGCCTGAAACAGAAAAACAGATCAGGAAAAAAAAAGGAAACAAGATGATTGCAGATAAATTATCTATAACAGAACAAAGATATGTTACTTGGGCGGCTTCATCAATGACAATAGCATCAAAGAGAGTAAGTTCAGATGGACCACCAAATTTGGAGCTTAACATTGTTTCAGAGCAAACTCCATAAAGATCACCGCCACATCCACTTAATGTAGTTACCACTATTTCAGCTTCCATCAGTATGGATTTCCGCAGCTTATTTCTAAGACTCCTGGTTTCTTCATTGACTTTCTTCTCCTGAGCCTGAACATTACTAAGATCTTTATATAGTTGGTGTTTCTGTTCATAAAGTTTACGCAGCGTCACTTTAATTTCTGTATCAGACATTTCTTTCTCATCCCCAACATGAGAGTCATCATGCAGGTGACTTCTAACATTAGAATTTCCATCCCTTAGGTCAGCCCGTTTGGATTCATAGAACCTAATAGAATCAACTAATTTCTCTAAATTAGAACGAAGAACCGACAAATCTACCTTCATATCTTTCTTCCCCTCATTCAAGTGCATCTTCTCTTCTGTTACACGTTGATCAACAAGTGTGTCAATGAAAAATGGCAGTGAATTTGGATGGACTGTTTTTGCATTTCCAACCCTCACAAGATAAGGTTTGTACATTTTTCCATTACTTCCGTAAAGACCATGATTAGAAATTCTTGATACCAACTCATCCACTGCAGCATTAGATTGAGCACAAATAAGCACTCTTTGTCTCACAGAACTTCGAAAAGATTTCAATGAACTTTGGACATCTTCACTCATTTGTCTTGCCAAGGCTGCATCTTGCCATGCCCTCGCAATGGCAACACTCTGGCTAATTTTGGGTCTTGAAAAGGGAGAAAAAGAATTCTTGTTCAAACTTTCATTGAAAGCTCGTTTTACACAATTCATCTTTAGAGAAGTGGAAGCAGAAGCTAGAAGGGCACTGACAATTGCAACAATAGTTCGTGTCTTCCCAGTTCCTACATTTACATGAGCATATAAGCAAACTTGTTAAAATCATTATTAAAATTGTAAGGCCTTCCATGAATAAAGACATAGGGTAAATCAATTACCTGGAGGACCCTGAATAAGAGACAGTTCACTATTTTTCTTGGGTTCCACCCTTCCGATAGAAGCACTAATTGCTTGAAGTTGGCAGACATTAAATGATGATCTCAAAGTTTGTTGTAAGGACAGGCACAACTTATTGAGATCTGCTTCTTTAGTTCCACCAAGACAAATGGAGTCACTGACAGGATTTAAAATAAGCGGAAGCAAGGGGATGGCTTTTACTGATGACAATGCATGGAATTCTCGAATTTGTGGGGTAATACTCATTATTCGGCAAGCATGCCATTTACTTCGTTCAGTGAGATTCCTTCTAGCAAGATTTAAACGCGAGGAACCATTTTGAAGATAGAACCTGATAAGAACAATACTCAAACTTCTTTTATTGTCTTTCTCACGCCTTTCAACCTGCAAACACATTGATGACTGCTTTAGCATGACAGGTTTGTTAGCCTGCTTGTTTTCAATTGCATTACTTAGCAACACTACATTGGTTTGAGGCTAGCATTGACCATGCTTGAGGGCAGCCTGACTTAGCTCCAAAAAGGGCAAACAAAATGCAAATCAACTTGGATTTTAATTGAAATAATTGACAGTTCAATTTATAATTCTACTTATGAACAATGACTAAGTACTGGAATGATTTCCTTTATAAGAGAAGGTTAAAAGGAGTTAATAAAGATTAGTAGGATGGGTAAATCTTCATGCTTCAGTCAATCATGGCTGAATGTGCCAAAAAAGTGGATCTCTTGGTAAAAGTCACAGTATGTGCGAAGAAACAATGAACCTGTACTAGCCTAAGTTGGTGAAAAATAATAATAGAAAGGTTTTTTCAGCTTGAGGTGGGCTAAAAAGAAGCATTATGCCTTCACTACTTCTGTAATTTACTTTACCAAGAGTCGTCATATAATTTCCTACCAAATTAGCAAACTTCCCATTTTCCAACTACTCCATACCACAGATTAGAAAAATTAACTCTAGGACTTCATGTACTTGCAAGAATAAAACTTTAGATGACAACAGTCACATTCACACATGAATGACAGTATACCTTTCCAACCATATGAACTTCCTGAGAAGACTTTTGAGGAGGATCTTTTGATAGCAAAATGAGGTCATTTTCTGAAAAGCTCTTACATGCTGCAGAATCACTGTCATCATGGACAAAACGAACAAAATGAAAATCATCAACTCTCTCCACTGACATCACTGAAAGGTTCCCATAAGATGCATCCTCCCATGAAGACATCTCATGAAAAGTATTCTGTATCTGTGCTTTAAACTCCTCCAAAACTAACGGCCTGAATATCTCCACATATTGTTCTGGTGATTGAAAATAAACAGGAACTTCCTTTAACTTCCCGACGGTTTGGGTTTCATCTTTTCTTGTGGATGACAATCCAACTGTCGCAAAATAATTTGTTTCAAGAATAGGTTTATACCAATCATCCAACCTAGGTGGCTTGAATCTGTTCTCTGGGTTCTTTAATTTATATAGACTGACAGAATTGTTATCAAGAGGTGTTTCGAGTTGAATAACTTGCCTTCTCACAACCGAAGTAGGCTTTGGCACATGCAACTGAATACGGCCCACAGGTTTCACTGCAGGCTCTAGCTGGCTGTCTTCAGCATCCTGAGAATGACTTGACATTTTACTGCTTTTACTTGATTTAGTATCACCAATTTTCGGAACGGCACTGCTGCAAGATTTATTCAATTTTTTAACATTAACAGCTTCATCAGAAAATTTTGTGAAATTGACCCTATCCTTGGATTTCAAGCTTACTTCCCTGCTTTGAGTGTCTAGGCCTTTTGAATCAGCAAAAGGAGTGACCGCAGGTTTAATATGTAAACTAAAATTACTGGAGTTCTGTTTCTCAGAAGAAAGGATGGGAGAATCAGTACAAATATTTTTTTGGAAGGGCTCCATTATTTTCCCACAGAATTCCATACTTGAAACATTTTGTTTAACAAGGTCAGCAGTCAGCAAGCTTTTACCAGCATCACAAAACATTAAGTTGCCATGAGAGACATGGTTGCCTATCTCATTATCTGATAAAATAGACTTATTGGGAGACACTTTTGCTTCCCCTTCATCATCTGAAAGAATAATTACATCTTTAGTGCCTCTTTTGCAAGACATCATTGTAGAGTCAAAAATTTGTAAATCTTTATCAGCCATAGTTGAAGAGTGCAAATCTGACGTAAAAGGGTTCTTCTCAAAGGACAGGCTTTTACACATTGATTTCGGTGTCATATTTGTCTCCCGAGACTTATGAGAAACTCCGCTAGATAGAGAGACAGACAGGTGAGACACTTGTTTTATCAATTCCTCCCAAGGACAACCATCTAAATCAATTAGAAACACGAAACATGTTAATGATATGATACTAACAGGTATTACCAAAACACAACTTCAAACATGATCGTGTGTGAATACAATATCAAAACTCACCATAGGAAATAAGATGTTCAATGGTCATGATTGTTGAAACTGAAGTTTTATCACAAAATCCTTTGAATAGATTGAGTAACTGAATAACTGCTCGCTTCCAATAAACAACAACAACTTTAAGTGATGACCTTCCCCATTGCATGAGATCATGAAGCCATTTGAAATCCAATTTATTTTGTACATGCATTCTGAAATTTCCATGCTCTTTACCAAGACATATGTGTTTGTCAACAACGATAGGCAGGACCTCGAGTAGCCTAACACAAGTCATCTGAAATAACAAGGAACTATGAAGGTCAAGATCTTCATGGTTCTAAAAGCAAGATGTTGATCTGAAACAACAACCAAACTGTAAAAGAAAAGAAGCAAACAATAAACTGAAATGTGATCATCCATACTTGGTCTCCTCATTCTTCCAAATCCTAACAATCTTACATCTAAATCACTTGATATATATTTTAACTACGTTTTGGAAAATTGATATTAGGATCCAACTATTCAAGCATCAAATTATTTAAACCAAGCAACATTCATTCTAAATTTTGGACAGCAGAACCATGGTATCTTACAACTTGTCTGTAAAATTGATCACCAAAAGAAACACAACTTTCCTGATTGGATGCCAATAAATGTTAAAAGCATTTATTCTACATGTAGCTTTTTAAAGAGAGAGGAACATAAAGGCAAAGCTGTAAGCACATAACTGATACTAAAGAAGAACTAGGATGATACCTGACAAAGATTGTAATCAACAAACTCCTTTCCTTTTACCAAGCTCTTGCAAAAAATAGGCCATGCCATTTCAGATATTAAACCACCAAATTTATATATTGTTTTTAGTTCAACATTAGAAACATGTTTATCCATTTCCAGGGGCAGAGAATCAAAAGCCGGTTGCTTCAAAAACCCGCCTTGTGAAGAGAATTTTGGCATCATTAAATCACTATCCATTTCTCCCGGTAACTCTTGAGGAGATAATTCGCTTTCTTTGAGTAATTTACATAAAATAAACCAAAAGTGATGTAGAGAATGAAACTTCGACATGACAGAATCTAGTTGGACCTGCAAATAAAATGAAATTACTGAAATGGCACAGATAAAGGGAATAACAATTGAACGACCACTAGACAAAAGTCATTTTACACCAAAGTATTATTTCCGATGCAGAAACACATTATCAAAGTCACATAATCTGACTGGACACAGAAAGACTTTGGTGTAGCATCAAAAGCTACAATTTAAAGGGCTTCATGACAACAGGGAAGCCAGATGTCTGTTTAAGTATGTTACTTTGGCAATTTGCTGACGGATTTGACAAAAGGAGAATGTCCACCTCTTCAAGGGCACATATTTGCCAACCAAAAAAAGCTACAAGAAATTGTTATGGATTTTCTCTAGCTAGGGGACCTACTTATGGTTGTTTTAATGGAGTTTACAATATGCAAAGAAAATGGATAGATTGGTTGCTTTCTTAAGCCACTTTGGTTACTGTTTCTGAGGATCCCTATCCTTCCACTTAGTTGCACTTCTCTCTTCAAACTAGTGAAATTTCCTCTTTTATACACACACACAAAGAAAGGAGATAAAGTAAAGAGGATCAGCATTGACCAAAATATTATCAAGACATCTTTCCCGAAAATATTACCAGTCTCATAGCATGCTTAAGGCCCAAAATAATTGCATACAATGACAGCTCATGCGAACATAGGAACTTTATTCCACATGAAAGACCCCGAGTATTTGAAACTTGTTCTAACACAGACTTTCCAAACTGTCTAACATCCTGCACGGGAAAAATAAATTATAATACAATATACGCTATATTCAACAAATAAGAAAAGAATGAGAACAAATTCATTGGTTCTCAACAAGGTAAATAGAGAAGAATGTGATCTACAGGTTCTATACAAATTTGGCATATTTACATCATTTGGATCCAAAAGTGAAAGGATCAAGCTTTCACTCATGAGAGGTTGCCATGTCCACTGACTTTGGAGCACTCCTTGACCCATCTGCACTAAAAAATATGCAGCTAACCTGTTTGCAACTCCAAAAATATTTAGCTAATAAATTGAAAACCAAAAATTTATCATAAGACCACAAGATACTCAAACTTCAATTTAGCATGGCATAAATAAAAATTCAAACTAGTTATAGGACCTGTTAAATGTTCTTATTAAAGGAGACGACATTGCCAACACTTCAACTGAATTTTTAGACTTTTTTCCATCTCCACCATCATCAGAACCAGTTGGAACCTTCCACCCAAATGAAGAGGAAATTTCTGCAGCATAAGATGAAAGACAAGATCTAACTGGAAGCACTGTTTCTGAACTCTTCTCAAGTTCTATCATTGGAAAACGAGACCGTGCCCAAAAGATGGCCTGGGAAAATGAAATTGGTAGGACTGAGGGACTGATATCAACTAAAACATCAACCCATAACATTGGAATGCACATCCACTCACGGAACTCTTGATAGATTATTCTAGCCTGCGCACTGAATTGAGCCCAAGAACAATCATCATCCTTCATTGCACAATTTGGAATAGCTTGGAAACAAATATCATCACTTTCATCATCCAACTCAATAATGACTTTGTTTTCCATGCTACTCTCAGTGTTTGGATTTGTGCAGCAGCTCAGCACTGAATTCACTAAAGCAGCAGCATCTGATACTATGATAATCTGTATAAGGTCAAATGCAGGTTGCCTTAAGGAACTGTGAAGTGAGGAGTCCTTCAGAGACGACACCAGGGCAGGTCCCCTGTTCAACATAATGTTGAGAAACAATTAAGCAAATGCATTAAAAGAAGTCCAAGTATATCATAATGATCTTAATTTATGGTGAAGTTCATCTATATTATGCAGCAGTTGTTTAGTATTGACTTCTCAGACAGTTCAGTATGAAAATAAGATCCAAAAAAGGATACCCCCCAAGCCTTAGAGCTGTGACAATGGAAATTCAACAAGACCAAATATTCTGCTACACCTCATTAAAGTCATCTGAATGGTTTTTCCCAATTCTCCCAGACACACTATAATGAAGTAACATGATCAAGCTTAAAGAGATTCTCTAATAGGTAAACAGTCCTAGCAGGATAACATACCGTACATATTAATGTTACAAATGTTCACTTGCTCATAAAGTTTTGTTTATGCCTATAAATTTCATAAAAGGATCTCTTATTCGTCAACCGGACAAAAAAAAAAAAAAAAAAAACAAAACAAAAACAAAAATAAATAAATAAAAGACTCACAGAACTTGTATCTCTAGTCACAAATATAATCAAGAGGATTTCCTATGTATCCTGATAGATAATACGAGAGTTTATGTCCACTGCATGAATGCATTGTTAAATTGAACATAGGAAAAGGTATTTCTTTTTCCAGCAAACTATGACTAGTCTCTGCTAAATTTAATTCAAACAAGAAAAAAACAAGGACAAAAGGGGAGTAACTGCGTACATACCACATGTGTGAACACTCAAAAGGAGGGCAAGGTGGGTTCATCCTATATCCTCGGTATACAACAAGTAATGCTATCTGAAAAGACAATTATTAAATATATAACTATACAAGAGAAACCAATATGCAGCATCAATGGCTACAGCCAAAGAGCCTATAGCCACTCATTGCATAGCCATCGTGCAAAAACCTAAATGTGATAACCTGATTTGCCAGTTTTCTCGTTAGAATGCTGAAGTTACTGCTCACTGGCACTTGATGGAGGAGAAAATATAGTAAGTGTCTACGCTGTTTTTCATGCTCACCATCTTGAAGAGCTTCAAGAGACTGGAACATGGCATGAAAGATGTAAACAATGTCAAACACACAAAGAACCCAACCCCCCCCCCCCCCCCGACGCCCCCACCAAAGCCACCCAAAGAATTTTTTTTTCCTTTCTAAGAAAAACACACAAAAGAAACAAACAAACACCGGTTATGCATACATGCCTGTAGGAAAGGTTGGAAAAGGCCCAAAATATCTTTATGGATTTTCTCATTGTGAGTATGGAAACATTGACCAAGTAGGGTATTGCGCATTACACTTGGAGGTAATGTAGACCTTAACCAAAGCTTGCAACCTAGGATCAAGCACAAAGAATTGTTACGCGAACAAATATAAATCTGAAAAAAGGAATATAAGAGACAGACAAAACATACCAAGCATTTCAAATAGTAGTCTCAAGCAATTAACAGCATGTGAGAATTCAAGTGAATCGCCACTAATATGATTGAGTACAATATCTACAAAAAAGGGGTATTGTTCCAATATCCCTTCTTCAAAAGTTGTAGGCTCCAAGAAGCTAAGCCTTCACAAAAATGTTCATAAAAGAGTACCATCAAAATAATAGCAAAGAGATGACTAGGCTAATGACTGATACTACTGAATACACTCTTACAATGATTTGATGCCAATCCATAAAGACACACGATCCAGCTGGGCTCTTGGTGTTGAAGTATCCAAAGCCAATGGTAATGCATCAGCCTCTAAACAGCCAATAAATTTCTTGAGAAGTGGCTGCAAAGGTTCCAAGTCCGCTCCTCTCCTACACACAAACAAAAAGCATTGATCGTTAATAAAACAGACTTCTAAATGTCCAACAGCAGAAAACAGGATCCGGAAACAGTGACAAAAGACAATGTTAAAGTTCATTTTCATCCATCCAAACATAAGTTCAGGCTTCATGCCTTCTTTATCCAAGTTTAATAAAAGGGACATAAGTTGCATTCAATTTGTTAGGGCATCATCAACTCATACAGATTACAATTAGTGGAGCCGAAGCTCTTTCATGCCAAATTGCCAATCAACAAGTACCTCAATTTTCCCATAGATTCTGCTAAGCGATATCCAACAGAACGAACACTTCTCTTGCAAAATAGTAAGGCATATACTCCCTGTAAGCAAATGGTTCACCACGTAAGCAATCTAGAATACTACATTGGCATGTAGAAGCACGATACACAGCAAGGATTAAATTATATATAATACCGGAAATTGTTGATGCCCAGACAAAGCTAATTCGTGTTTACAGTCAATAGCTTCAACAAATAACTCAAACTCATTGAATAAAGGCTGATAATCTAAGAGGACTGGGAACATTAACACCTGCATTAAATGATTGGAGGAACAAAATGAGGCTTTAAACACTAAAATCCAAAACAGAACATTCATACACAAAGGAAAGAAAGAAAAATATACAAATGCAAGAATGCATACAAGTGGAATATCTATGCTAATCCCCCTCCCCCTTTTCAAAATAATATGTACATAATATAATATATATTGTCTAGTCCTGATCTAACAATGTTCAGTCTGCACTTGTCTGTATCAACAGATATTAGTAACTTGTTTTAAAACTATGAAAATATTCAGGTTAAGAACATGTATTATCAAGTTTCAAGTCTCAACAAACAAACAGAAGTTAAACCATATTTTGTAAGATGAATAAAAGCAAATAAAATATCTATAATGTTGGGGAGGGGGGGGGGGGGAGAAGGAAAAAATAACTTTTTTCTTGGGGGGGGGGGGGGGGAAATGTACATATTTCAAAGAAGCAGAAATAAATTTAGCCATAAAGAGGAGCCTTATCAAGTGTGTTGAAACTTGGGATAGTGGAAAGCAACAGGAAACACACCTCATACAACAAATTAACTACTTCAGCATTATCGCATGCAGGATTATATTCTTCCCCTGCTAACTTTGTGTTGATATCTCTCAGATGTAATGTCACCCTCTCATTATCAAGCTTATGCAAGACATCAAGAAGAGGACCAATAGAGCTAGACTCGTACTCCATATTGTACATGTCTTGGGCTTGATGATGCTGAGAAACGCATTGCAAACAGCGCTTCATTTCATCAGATATTCTCTTCCATAAACGCCTAAGAGGAGAATCATGACGATCGTCTTTGAAGTAATTGTAAAAAGTCTCCAATAGGGGACCCATTATATCCCAAAAGCCACACCAAAAATGACTTTCACAAGGCAAGCAAATTAGAAAATTATATGCATCTGCAAACCTGACATTAAGTAAAGGTGTTAGATATGAAACTACCAAAGAAACAATGTCTCAATTCCCCAACAAGAACATAACTCCATTCCATCAATGCAAAACAACAACAATGAAAACGGGTTACATTGATAATGCAAAACAACAACAATGAAAACGGGTTATATTGATGAAATAACGCCCATTTCCACCAATGAAGGATGAATAATAATAATAATAATAAGGGTAGTGCTAGGGAGCCAATGGCCTAAGTGTACAATGTGTACAATGGGCTAAACCTTTGGTTCATGAATAAAATGAACATCACCCACACTATCCAGAATAATCATCCGAATACCAGGATAATAAACATCTCATGTCATCAAATCACTCATCCTAAAAGCTTAAGTTAATTTTAGAGTTCACCAAGGATCGAACCCTTGACCTTTCGAATCTAGAACTCACATGAACTCACTCATCCCAAAAGCGTAACCTGACATGACAATGTAACACTAATGATCATATCTCTAATACTTCCTAAACCTCCATTGTACACATTGTATGCTTAGACCATTGGCTCCCTATACTTTTCCTAATAATAATAATTCAAGTTATTAATATGACCAAAGACTACGTTTCATAGACAATTCATAGACTACTTGTTCCCGCTGCTTATTCTGGGAATGAGAGTATCACTTCGAATTTCGCTTTACTTTCATCAACTAGTCAAATAATTTCCATTCAAGAGAACAAGTTATAATTACTCTACAGATACGTCGTAAAATCGCCATTGCAACTTCACCATTATTAAAACAACAAGGGAGTAACGTATAGAAGTCCGTGATTACATGCCCCTATCCTGCTGAAACCAAATAAAGTAAAAAAATAAAAAAATAATAATAATAACAAGTGAAGCTGGGGAGAACCATTGTTCTTTACGGAGGTGGAGCAGATGGCGCTTGGATGGATCGGGGATATCGCCGTCATCCTCCTCTTCTTCCATCTGGATGCCTCTCCACCGATCCAGTAGGTCCCGTCTAGTTGCAAGTTTGTTCGCCATGGTTATGGTAGGGTTTACCACTTCAGATTTTGATTCACATAAATACTAGGATTTCTTTCTGTTCGAGTTCGCGCGCTTCGTGATTTTTTGACGGTGAGGTTTTGTTTTGGGTGGAAATAAGACATGTATAACGGTGGGTTTCACTTCAATAAAATATGGACTAAACTACTGGGTCTGGGCGCTCGAAAAAGTTTTTTTTAATGATATTTTTTTAAAAAATCTTTTATAAAAATAAAAATAATTTTATATTTAAATATTTTATATAAAAAAATTATTTATTAATTATATTTAAATAAAATAAAAAAATTTCATTTATTAAGTGAAAAAAAATTTAAATTTTTAAAAAAATATATAAATTGTAATTTTTTTAAAAATATATTTTTTGGTGTTTTTAGTATTTTTATATTTATTATTAAAAATTTGTTAAATACATTTAAAAAAATTCATTTTAAAATATCTTTTTTTATCTATTAGTATCCAAATAAACACATAGAGCCCGTTTGAAAAGTAGCAGAAGTTTTTTTTTTTTTGAGTTATGAAAATTCACGGTATACGTGTGTGTTTGGCACTACTTTAAAAAAAATTTTAACTTCCCAAAAAGATACTTCTCCTCGATAAGGCATTTTATCATTTTCCTGGAAAGAAATGACCTCAAAACAAAAAAAATCTACTTTTATTCTTGTCTATGTAAAAAATACTAAAATACTGGAAATACAGACCACACACCACTATTTTCACCCAAGATTCCATTTGTTAGAAGCATTGCCATTTTACCATCATTTTCACGTAATGATTTATCTGTTGAAAATATCTGAATCACTTCTTGCATATATTCCTTCCAATTTTTTTATCATTTAACCACTCTATTTTTATTATTAAATTTGTATTTAACATTGTGTGTGGTATAAAATCTCAGTTTAAATTTTTTTTTCCATGTGATTTTATTTTTATATGGCTGCTATTATTTTTATAGTTAGTTATAACAAGTTCTTGACCCAATACAAGAGAAGAAAATTCTAATATAAGTAAAAAAATAAAAAAAGCAACAAAATATACATTGATATACATTTCACATTTATTTTTTATTTTTATCTACCATATCATACACAATAAAATAGGAAACACTAACTACACAGTAATTTCTTTGGCATTGCCATCAAGATTATTGTGAATTAAAATTTTATTACTATTTACTACATACAAGAATACCGTTATGGGTGAAGATGAAGTAAAAGAACCAGTTTCTACCTAAAAAATGGAACTAATAAGAGAGCAAATAAAGAATTAATTGTCTAAATAATTGTAATCTTAGTGATTAGGTTATAGAAAATCAACATTCAATATTGAAAAGTATTTGTCGTTGTTTTAATATCCACTTTTTGTGAAAATAAAATTATATTTTTTGAGTTATTTATTCAAACGCTATAACTTTAAAATAAGTACTTCTATAACTAAAAATTCAAATACAAAATAACTTATTTATAAGCTGCTATTAATAAAAGTTCTTATACTTTAAGCTCTTTTTTCAAAAGAGCTTATTTAAGTTGTTTACCCAAATTGAACCTTAGTCTTGAAGCCAAATTTTAATTTTCTTTCTAATATTTAAAATCACCTTATTTTTTGACTTTTTTTTAATAAATAAAAAATTATATTTACACTTTAAGCCTGTTTTTAAAAGTTCATTAAAAATCTAAAAAATATTCTTAAATTTTATTTCATTTTAATTTTGCCCTAAAAATTTTCGATTTGCATCAAATATACTCCCTAGCAGCTAATTTTTCAAAAGATTTAGGGCTAATTCAATAACAATTTTACAAAAACAACCATCAACACAAGTAAACTGAAAACAGTTGTCATATATTATTGCTATATTAGTCCTAAATTTTTAGAAAATTTAATTGTCGATGGTATATTTGATGAAAATCAGAAATTTTTTGGATAAAATTGAAACAAAAATAAAAATTAGGAGTGTTTTTTAAAATTTTTGGCAAACTTTAAGGACAAAAAAATATACTTTACCCTTAAATTTTGTACTGTTTCGAATATTATGTTACTATGTCACAGACAACAATAGCACAGGTAAGAACTGCGACATAAGCTAAGAAGTTATAACGCAATCATTCAAACGCTATAGCACTATAGTGCAGTCTATGATAACGTTATTGTGTTAGAATGCTATAGCGGTTGCGTTGCCCGCGATATTGTAGCGGGACTTCTCTCAAACGATAGTTATATATATTCTTCCTCCCTCCCAATAACGTTCACCATTCATCGTTTCTATATATTTCCTCTCAAACACAAATCCTATAAAATGGCTAGTGAGCGTATGGTAATTATTGTGTATCCGAATGCAATAATATTACGCAAAGATGATGGTGTATGTAAGAACCGCAATTAATTGAACCAGTTAATTAAGTGGTTACATTGCCCAAATTTGATTCCGGAAAGTTAGAGTGAGAATTGAGGTTTTAAACATCATTTATGGACTCAGTGGGTCTTTCCAAGTCAGAAAATGTGTTTTCTGCGAAAAACTGTGAAAAACTGCGAATCGACAATTGAACCGGTAAACCGGTTCAAGTCTACCCAGTGATGCGCAAGAAAATATAGAAACGGTCAAAAAGCTTAGAAAAATAGTAGAAATGAAAAACTGGACATTAATTTTAAAGGTTTAGCCGAAGTTAGGCCAAACGGGCTTAAAACGCTAACGGGTTGAACCGAGCCAAAGTTGGGCCCAAGTCCAACATATATAAAGGTTCATTTAATGAACCATACCTCGTAAACACACACACACTTCAGAATTTGAGAGAGGGAGGAGAGGAAGAAGAAAACCCTTTTCACCTCAATCTTCCCAAGCTCATATCTTGAGCTATAGAGCTCCGATTTGCGTGCCGTCAGCGACTACGCGTTCCTTGTGAAGAGCTCTACAATACCTATCCAAGAAACTCTAGAGGTAAGCTCGAAATCCTCTCAGTTTTTCTCTCCAAAATTTCGGGTACTAAGGTTTTTGGTTAAGTGAGTTTTTGTGATTCTTGGTATTTAGGTTCACTCTAATCCTTGCTTAGCTTTAGGTTTTGCCATCTAAATCTGTTGGAAAAGGTAAGATGCTTTGATCTCTTGTGAACTTTTGATTTATGTTGAGTCCTAGGTTAATTTTGTGGTGATTTATATGTATATAGCTTGATTATTGTGAGTTTGATGCTTGTTGGAGCTACCTTGGTGGTGGATTGTGGTTGAAAGCTCATTTGGTTCTAATTGGAAATCAGCCAAAGGTATGGTTTCAATTTTCTCTATGTAGTATATAATATTCATGGACACTTAGGCTAGTGACCCATAAGATAGGATTGGATTTGAATAGTTGATGAGTTGTTGGATGTAATTGTATGATGATTCTTGATGAAATGATGATTTTGAGTTTGATATTGATGATTAAAAGTGATATGATGATGATTATTGATTTGTGAAGTTGAGGAGTAAATTATGTTACTAAAAGTGGTATTGGTGTTTATTGATGGGTAATGTAGTTGAAAAATTGTTAATGAAGTTTGACATATGAGATATATTGATGTTATGTGGTGGATGAGGAAAAATGTGATGAATTTGGTGTAATATGACATAGAGGGTTGATTTTGATGAAAAGTGGGATTTGGAATGGTTTGGTTTGGCTTTAGTTGTGTTTTACAAAGCAATTGTGAAATTGTGATTTTGGTAAAAGTGGAATTTTGGTAATTTTGGTCTGATCATAACTTTTGCCCTGGTTTTTAAAATTTGGTTGAAATTTATTTAGAATTAAATATCTTTGAAAACCCTTTAAATCGGTATAAAGTTTGTGAAAATTGAAATTTTGTAGAGGAAGTTATGATCATTAAAGTTGGTGTTGAAAATCTGAAAAATTCTGCAAAGTTACAAAAATTCTGAGTTTTCTGGTTGTGCACACGCACACTATGCGTAAATGGCAACCTGTGTGTCCGCACACGCAGAGGCAGGCAGTCTGCTTGCAACACTGGCACAGCTTGTGCGCACGCACACCAATTAGAAAAATTGCAACATGTGCGCACGCACACGTTGGGGAGGCCAGTTTGTTAGGGCGCTGGCACAGGTTGGCAAGTGAATAGACCTTTGTATGTTTTGACACCTGTGCGTACGCACACCCCTATGCGTATGCACACTTTTAAATTTTTCTGGCCGTGCGCACGCACACGTCCTGTTTCTCAAATTTTGCTTTGTTTCAACTATTTCACCTTCCCGACGAGGTTGTAAGCTTCTATAACACCTTTTTAAGACTTTTGGGCATATTTTTGGGTATTCAAACATGGGAAAATGGATTTAAAGGGTTTTAGATGCTATTATTTGGGAAAAAGTTAGCAAAATGGGAATTAAGTACTAGGTTTTTGGTTTTTTGTACTTGAAGGTTTTGAATAGAAGTTGTGAATGTGGTTGATGGATGAGATGCTGAAATTAAGGACTGAAATGTGCAATACAGTGTGAAAGGAAGGGGACTCTAGTGATGGGATCACCTTTGTCTAAAATGTTTTTTGAAACCACTGTATCTTTTCATTGGGATTATGAGAACTATGCATGGCAGATTGATTGGATCCGCCTGTCGAATGGAAGCGCAGAGGCGGCGGAGAAGGGTGGTGGTTCGTCCGCTTGCGCTTAGATGTGAAATACATGGTGTTAATTGTCTGATCCACTTCCCTTCGGATCATCAGAGCGAACAGGCGCTACAACCTGGTAGTGATTGAGCACTATATCATCGAGGGTTCCCACACCATGAATCCGAAGGGCAACATCTCCATGGAGATGTGTCAGGTTGGCAGTTGAACGACAATGTGATATCACAGCAGTAGGGCAGGCATTCTCATATGCATTTTCTAACCTGTTTGTATGCTTTGACCGACTTGATATTATTTCTCCCTATCTGTTAACATGTCTAATTGCTACTTGTATTAATTGTTGTATATGCCTCTACTTGTGTTTTACTTGTATTGTATATACTTGTGCTTTGCTGGAGCTTGAGGAGGTTCGGAAGGTCGGTGTGGCGACGGGGATCGCATGGCGAATCGGTTGGTGAAGGCTGTGGGACAACGTGTTGATTAGAGTAGAAATTTCCTAGATAGATACGCTGTTATGGGTAATACGGCTTAGTTGTATTAAGGAATTACATATTATGCGTTTTGGTTTAGTTGCTTTAAGTTTGA